>NC_042987.1:40370350-40502850 GCF_901001165.1 Salmo trutta | reverse complement strand
CTCTCTCCCCCATATATATCTCTCTCCTCTCTCTCCCCCGTATATCTCTCTCTCTCCCCCATATATATCTCTCTCTCCTCTCTCTCCCGTTATAAATCTCTATCTCCTCTCTCTCCATGTAAAAATGTCTCTCCTCTCTCTCCCTGTATCTCTCTCTCTCTCATGTCTCTCCCTGTATAAATCTCTCTCTCTCTTCTCTCTCCCCATCTCTCTCTCTCTCCTCTCTCTCCCCGTATATCTCTCTCTCTCTCCCCCGTACAAATCTCTCTCTCCTCTCTCTCCCTGTATATATCTCTCTCTTCTCTCTCTCCCTGTATATCTCTCTCTTTCCTCTCTCTCTTCGTATCTCACTCTCTCCTCTCTCTCCCAATATCTCTCTCTCTCATCTCCTCTCATCTCCCCTCATCTCCTCTCATCTTCTCTCATCTCCCCTCATCTCCCCTCATCTCCTCTCATCTCCCTACATCTCACCTCATCTCCCGACATCTCCTCTCATATCTCCCTACATCTCCCCACATGTCCTCTCATCACCCCTCATCTCCTCTCTTAATGATGGGTCAGAGACAATTATCCCCTGCACTATCATTGATGTTCAAATGAATTATATCAAAGCTATTAGCCAGCGCTGACTGATGTCAGTAGCACAAACTAAATATTTCAATTAGAGAGAGAAAAAGGAATGGGGAGAGAGAGAGAGAGAGGGGGGGGGGGTGTCTTTTGGTTCGTTTCTGCTGCCAGCGATGATACGGACTGCCTTGGCCTTTTAATTCATTTTAATAGGAGTGTAATGAGGCCATAATTGTTAGCCTCTGCCTTTCGCTATGGAATATCTCAAAAGACAAAAAAATACAATTATAATTAGTAAAGAGAGGGAAGGAGAGAGAGAGATATGCAGGGAGAGAGAAGAGAGAGAGAGCTATACGGGGAGAGAGAGGAGATATATATATATATATATATTAGGAGAGAGAGATAAACTTGAAGTTGAAAGTTTACATACACTTAGGTTGGAGTCATTAAAACTCGTTTTTCAACCACTCCACAAATTTCTTGTTAACAAACTATAGTTTTGGCAAGTCGGTTAGGACATCTACATTGTGCATGACACAAGTAATTTTTCCAACAATTGTTTACAGACAGATTATTTCACTTATAATTCACTGTATCACAATTCCAGTGGGTCAGAAGTTTACATACACTAAGTTGACTGTGCCTTTAAACAGCTTGGAAAATTCCAGAAAATTATGCTATGGCTTTAGAAGCTTCTGATAGGCTAATTGACATAATTTGAGTCAATTGGAGGTGTACTTGTGGATGTATTTTGAGGCCTACCTTCAAACTCAGTGCCTCTTTGGTTGACATCATGGGAAAATCAAAAGAAATCAGCATAGACCTCAGAAAAAAAATTGTAGACGTCATCGCGTCTGGTTCATCCTTGGGAGCAATTTCCAAACGCCTGAAGGTACCACGTTCATCTGTACAAACAATAGTGCGCAAGTATAAACTCCATGGGACCACGCAGCCGTCATACCGCTCAGGAAGGAGACGCGTTCTGTCTCCTAGAGATGAACGTACTTTGGTGCGAAAAGTGCAAATCAATACCAGAACAACAGCAAAGGACCTTGTGAAGATGCTGGAGGAAACAGGCACAAAAGTATCTAAATCCACAGTAAAACAAGTCCTATATCGACATAACCTGAAAGGCCCGCTCAGCAAGGAAGAAGCCACTGCTCCAAAACCGCCATAAAAAAGCCAGACTACGGTTTCCAACTGCACATTGGGACAAAGATCGTACTTTTTTGTGAAATGTCCTCTGGTCTGATGAAACAAAAGTAGAACTGTTTGGCCATAATGAGCATCGTTATGTTTGGAGGAAAAAGGGGGAGGCTTGCAAGCCGAAGAACACCATCCCAACCGTGAAGCACGGGATGGCAGCATCATGTTGTGAGTGTGCTTTGCTGCAGGAGGGACTGGTGCACTTCACAAAATAGATGGCATCATGAGAAGGGAAAATTATGTGGATATATTGAAGCAAAATATCCAGACATCAGTCAGGAAGTTAAAGCTTGGTCACAAATGGTTCTTCCAAATGGACAATGACCACAAGCAGACTTCCAAAGTTGTGGCAAAATGGCTTAAAGACAACAAAGTCAAGGTATTGGAGTGGCCGTCACAAAGCCCTGACCTCAATCCTATAGGGAATTTTTACTAGGATTAAATGTCAGGAATTGTGAAAAACTGAGTTTAAATGTATTTGGCTAAGGTGTGTTTAAACTTCCGAACTTCAACTGTATATACTGGGAGAGAGAGGAGAGAGAGAGAGAGATATTCGGGTAGAGAGAGGAGAGAGACACGGGGAGAGAGAGATATATACGGGGAGAGAGAGGAGAGAGAGGAGAGAGAGAGGAGAGGGAGAGAGATACGGGGAGAGAGAGGAGAGAGAGAGGAGAGGGAGGAGAGAGATACGGGGAGAGAGAGGAGAGAGATATATACGGGGAGAGAGAGGAGAGAGAGAGAGATACGGGGAGAGGAGAGAGAGGAGAGAGATATATACGGGGAGAGAGAGGAGAGAGAGAGAGATACGGGAGAGAGAGGAGAGAGATATATACGGGGAGAGAGAGGAGAGAGAGAGAGATACGGGGAGAGAGAGGAGAGAGATATATACGGGGAGAGAGAGGAGAGAGAGATATATACGGGGAGAGAGAGGAGAGAGAGAGATACGGGGAGAGAGAGGAGAGAGATATATACGGGGAGAGAGAGGAGAGAGAGAGAGATACGGGGAGAGAGAGGAGAGAGATATATACGGGGAGAGAGAGGGGAGAGAGAGGAGAGAGATATATACGGGGAGAGAGAGGAGAGAGAGATATATACGGGGAGAGAGAGGAGAGAGATATATACAGGGAGAAAGAGGAGAGAGAGATATATACGGGGAGAGAGAGGAGAGAGAGAGATACGGGGAGAGAGAGAGGAGAGAGATATATACGGGGAGAGAGAGGAGAGAGATATATATATACTGGGAGAGAGAGGGGAGAGAGATATATATGGGGAGAGAGAGGAGAGAGATTTATACAGGGAGAGAGAGGAGAGAGAGAGAGATATACGGGGAGAGAGAGCGTTATATATGGGGAGAGGAGAGAGAGATATACGGGGAGAGAGAGGAGAGAGATATATACGGGGAGAGAGAGGAGAGAGAGAGATACGGGGAGAGAGAGGAGAGAGAGATACGGGGAGAGAGAGGAGAGAGATATATACGGGGAGAGAGAGGAGAGAGAGATACGGGGAGAGAGAGGAGAGAGATATATACGGGGAGAGAGAGGAGAGAGAGAGAGATACGGGGAGAGAGAGGAGAGAGATATATACGGGGAGAGAGAGGAGAGAGAGATATATACGGGGAGAGAGAGGAGAGAGAGAGATACGGGGAGAGAGAGGAGAGAGATATATACGGGGAGAGAGAGGAGAGAGAGAGAGATACGGGGAGAGAGAGGAGAGAGATATATACGAGGAGAGAGAGGGGAGAGAGAGGAGAGAGATATATACGGGGAGAGAGAGGAGAGAGAGATATATACGGGGAGAGAGAGGAGAGAGATATATACGGGGAGAAAGAGGAGAGAGAGATATATACGGGGAGAGAGAGGAGAGAGAGAGAGATACGGGGAGAGAGAGGAGAGAGATATATACGGGGAGAGAGAGGAGAGAGATATATATATACTGGGAGAGAGAGGGGAGAGAGATATATATGGGGAGAGAGAGGAGAGAGATTTATACAGGGAGAGAGAGGAGAGAGAGAGAGATATACGGGGAGAGAGAGCGTTATATATGGGGAGAGGAGAGAGAGATATACGGGGAGAGAGAGGAGAGATATATACAGGGAGAGAGAGAGAGATATACAGGGAGAGAGAGGAGAGAGAGAGACATACGGAGGGAGAGAGAGGAGAGAGAGGAGATGAGATGAGAGGAGATGAGGGGAGATGAGGGGAGATGAGAGGAGATGAGGGGAGATGAGGGGAGATGAGGGGAGATGAGGTGAGATGAGGGGAGATGAGGGGAGATGTAGGGAGATGAGGAGAGATGAGGGGAGATGTAGGGAGATGAGAGGAGATGAGGGGAGATGAGAGGAGATGAGGGGAGATGAGGAGAGATGAGAGGAGATGAGAGGAGATGAGGGGAGATGAGGGGAGATGAGGGGAGATGAGGAGAGATGAGGGGAGATGAGGAGAGATGAGAGGAGATGAGGGGAGATGAGAGGAGATGAGGGGAGATGAGGTGAGATGAGGGGAGATGAGGAGAGATGAGAGGAGATGAGAGGAGGTGAGGGGAGATGAGGGGAGATGAGGAGAGATGAGAGGAGATGAGGGGAGATGAGAGGAGATGAGGGGAGATGAGGGGAGATGAGGAGAGATGAGAGGAGATGAGAGGAGATGAGGGGAGATGAGGGGAGATGAGAGGAGATGAGAGGAGATGAGGGGAGATGAGGGGAGATGTAGGGAGGTGACAGGAGGTGAGAGGCGGTGAGAGGAGATGAGGGGAGATGAGAGGAGATGAGGGGAGATGAGAGGAGATGAGAGGAGATGAGGGGAGATGAGAGGAGGTGAGAGGAGATGAGGGGAGATGAGGGGAGATGTAGGGAGGTGACAGGAGGTGAGAGGCGGTGAGAGGAGATGAGGGGAGATGAGAGGAGGTGAGAGGAGATGAGGGGAGATGAGAGGAGATGAGAGGAGATGAGGGGAGATGAGAGGAGGTGAGAGGAGATGAGGGGAGATGAGGGGAGATGAGGGGAGATGTAGGGAGATGAGAGGAGATGAGAGGAGGTGAGAGGAGATGAGGGGAGATGAGAGGAGGTGAGAGGAGATGAGGGGAGATGAGAGGAGATGAGAGGAGATGAGGGGAGATGAGAGGAGATTAGGGGAGATGAGAGGAGATGAGAGGAGATGAGAGGAGATGAGAGGAGGTGAGAGGAGATGAGGGGAGATGAGGGGAGATGTAGGGAGGTGACAGGAGGTGAGAGGCGGTGAGAGGAGATGAGGGGAGATGAGAGGAGATGAGGGGAGATGAGAGGAGAGATGAAAGGAGATGAGAGGAGTGACAGACAGGGAGAGAAGAAAATGATCTGGAAATCTGGAAATAACTGAGTAGTACATGTTTAATACAGGACTGATTTAAATAGCACTGTCTGTAGCCACAGGCTTATTGTTCTGAAATAAACTATAAACAAATGAGGTTGGTGTCTTTCTTTAATTTTAATGGGCTATGCCTCATTAAAAACATATCAATTATCAAATGTATGTATTCTATACATTATACAGTACATAGGACATGTTCGCAGAACAGCTTACATGCATCCAGTGTGTATTCAATTGAGAACAATGCATTTCCACTCACTCCCCAGTTCATAGCAAATGACCGGAGCCATTCGCTTTGGTTTTGATCGCTCTAAGTTTGAACAGGTTTCTTTTTGTGACACTCCCTTCCAAAGCGGATTATCATAGACGTTAGAACAGTTCCAGAGAGTTTTATCTTTCAGGTTCATAATGGCTCATAGCCACAACGGTTCAACTGCTCGAGAAAAACGAAGAGGAAGAAAATAAATTCAACATGCCACATTGGCTTCAGAAAACTCCAGGAGATTCTGTTGACTGCAAAGATAGAATCGCGCTCTATCTGTTCTCCTCTACCTTGCCTGGCTGGCAAAGTACCAGGATGTTGTCTCTGGTTTTAAATCTGAATTTAGAGAACTGAATTTGAAAACTGAGAAGTTGAATATATGAAACTTTTATCCACTTGAAATGATAGTTTGTAAACTTTATAGACAATGAATGCAATATCTACCATATTGAAACAGGAATATATAAATAGTGAATTTGAATATTCAATTAAATTGAAATATAATTTTAAAACTGAATGAAATATTCAGTCAATTCAGTTTCAAATCAAGAAATACAACTTCAATGTATGAATTCAATGATTCAATTGGTGCATTACAAATTCAAAAATATTCCACTCAAATTGAATGAATTAGGGAAATCAAATACAATTTATGTTGGCACTGAAATCACTCCATACAAATCAAACCCTGGTTTACGATGTGAATAGCAATAAATAGGTATTATTTTATGACATGATAAATATGTGATGACTTCCTCAATGACATTTTAGGAAGACCTGACAGAGGAGTAATTATCTCAGATGAAAGACCTGGTTTGGACTTTATAAAATATATAACCATAACATGTAGTTACCGAATTACATCAGAGTACCAGGTAGTTTCATTATGGCAGACACACACACACACACACACACACACACACACACACACACACACACACACACACACACACACACACACACACACACACACACACACACACACACACACACACACAGACACACACACACACAGACACACACACGCACAGACACAGACACACACGCAGAAACAGACACAGACACACACACAGACACACACACACACAGACACAGACGCACACACACACACACACACACACACACACACACACACACACACACACACACACACACACACACACACACACACACACACACACACACACACACACACACACTTAGGTTACTATGCAATTAAAGACACCTATAATTATTTGAGCTCTTTTTATTTTCCTTGTGAGGAAGAGACGGCCCAGAGATCATTAGTGTCTTCGCTATTACTTTCCCTTGTTGTCAATTTAAAGACGGAGAACTTTATGTTTCACACACATGCACGCACGCACACACACACACACACACACACACACACAGACAAACATACACACACACACACACACACACACACACACACACACGCATGCAGGCACGCACACACACACACACACACACACACACACACACACACACACAGACACACACACAGACGCACACACACACACACACACACACACACACACACATACAGACACGCGCACACACGCACGCACACACACACACGCACACAGACACGTGCACGCACACATGCACGCAGGCACGCACACACACACACACACACACACACACACGCACGCAGGCACGCACGCAAACGCACACGCACACACACACGCACAAAGAAACCATTATAAAGAGAGATACCGTTCCCTCCGAGGGTTGAATGGCAACAGATGTCTGGGATTTCCCATAGCACATTGAGATGTATAATGGTGTGTGTGTGTGTGTGTGTGTGTGTGTGTGTGTGTGTGTGTGTGTGTGTGTGTGTGTGTGTGTGTATATGCGTGCGTGCGTGCGTGCCTGCGTGCGTGTGTGTTATAAACCAATGCTTCACAACTCTGAATGTCACATCGATAAACAAGAGACTGTCATAAAAGGGTAGAGACGTGTGTGAAATGAAATGTTGTATGAAACTATTGACGACAATCTGGGCCTGGGCAGTGTTCAGAAAACCTCTATCAGTCTTTACTGTGTTAAAGAGCCAAGCACTGTAACATCGTTGACTTTATGTTTAGAAACCTGGCTGCTTCTCATTGTCTTAGTATCTATTCTGTACTGTATCAATGGGTTGGTTGGTTGTCTTAGTAACTATTCTGTACTGTATCAATGGGCTGGTTGTCTTAGTATCTATTCTGTATTGTATCAATGGGCTGGTTGGTTGTCTTAGTATCTATTCTGTACTGTATCAATGGGCTGGTTGGTTGTCTTAGTAACTATTCTGTACTGTATCAATGGGCTGGTTGGTTGTCTTAGTATCTATTCTGTACTGTATCAATGGGCTGGTTGGTTGTCTTAGTAACTATTCTGTACTGTATCAATGGGTTGGTTGTCTTAGTATCTATTCTGTACTGTATCAATGGGCTGGTTGGTTGTCTTAGTAACTATTCTGTACAGTATCAATGGGTTGGTTGTCTTAGTAACTATTCTGTACTGTATCAATGGGTTGGTTGTCTTAGTATCTATTCTGTACTGTATCAATGGGCTGGTTGGTTGTCTTAGTAACTATTCTGTACTGTATCAATGGGCTGGTTGGTTGTCTTAGTAACTATTCTGTACTGTATCAATGGGTTGGTTGTCTTAGTATCTATTCTGTACTGTATCAATGGGCTGGTTGTCTTAGTAACTATTCTGTACTGTATCAATGGGCTGGTTGGTTGTCTTAGTAACTATTCTGTACAGTATCAATGGGTTGGTTGTCTTAGTATCTATTCTGTACTGTATCAATGGGCTGGTTGGTTGTCTTAGTAACTATTCTGTACTGTATCAATGGGCTGGTTGTCTTAGTATCTATTCTGTACTGTATCAATGGGCTGGTTGGTTGTCTTAGTAACTATTCTGTACTGTATCAATGGGTTGTTTGTCTTAGTAACTATTCTGTACTGTATCAATGGGTTGGTTGTCTTAGTAACTATTCTGTACTGTATCAATGGGTTGGTTGTCTTAGTATCTATTCTGTACTGTATCAATGGGCTGGTTGGTTGTCTTAGTAACTATTCTGTACTGTATCAATGGGTTGGTTGTCTTAGTAACTATTCTGTACTGTATCAATGGGTTGGTTGTCTTAGTAACTATTCTGTACTGTATCAATGGGTTGGTTGTCTTAGTATCTATTCTGTACTGTATCAATGGGCTGGTTGGTTGTCTTAGTAACTATTCTGTACTGTATCAATGGGTTGGTTGTCTTAGTATCTATTATGTACTGTATCAATGGGTTGGTTGTATATAGACCCCAGTGGGGCCTGTAGCCTGTAGTTATAATGAAATATCCCAGTGGGGCCTGTAGCCTGTAGTTATAATGAAATATCCCAGTGGGGCCTGTAGCCTGTAGTTATAATGAAATAGCCCAGTGGGGTCTGTAGCCTGTAGCTATAATGAAATAGCCCAGTGGGGCCTAATCTCCTGTTGGTTGGGAGGTCAAGATGTCAAGAGGGCTCTCTGCATCAAGTAACACGGTGCACCTTTTTTAACCAAGGCCCATAGGTAAAACCAATAGGTCTCTGGTTAAAAGTAGTGCACTATATAAGGAATAGAGTTCCACTTGAGACACGCCATTGGTGAGTTGTGTCTCTTCCTCAATGAGGCCTGGAAACACTATTGTCGAGGGTGTGAAATCCCTGGGCTCGGTGTGCCAGGGTTCAGGGATGATGTTCCAATCAGGAAGTAGTGAGTGAAAATGAGTTTTCTGGTGGAATAGAACATTATATAGAACTGGTGCTGAGGAGAGAGAACACACATAGGCCTATTGCCATGGATACAAAGGGTTCATATTCATCATTTATAACATGTTTTAATGGACCATTGTTGTGTCTCTTCTCTGCCACTATAATCAGATGTGAGTAACTATGTATCGCTGGCCTCCAAAATGAATTTATATGCAAATAGGACAATAAAGCGTTGTATCATACAATATATATCCAGCTACAATAATCATTTACAACATTAACAATGTCTACACTGTATTTCATATCTATTTTTTTATGTTATTTAAATGGACAAAAAAATGTGCTTTTCTTTCAAAAACAAGGACATTTCTAAGTGACCCCAAACTTTTGAACGGTAGTGTACATATTTACATAATTTTATTATTTTATTTTTTATGGTATTGAAAATCCTACCGCCATTATAGGTAATGTAAGGTAAGGTAAAGGGTAGCTATTGGTTAACTATTTAACTATATATATTTATATATATATATATATATATATATATAAATTATATTAGTTTATTATTAAAAAATGTATGGTATTGAAAATCCTATCCTAACTTCACACACCTGATTCTACTAATTAGCTGCTCAACAAGACCTTAACAAGCTGAATCAGATGTGCTGAATTAGGGTTGGACTGAAAACCTACAGGACAGTAGATCTCCAGGAAGAGGGTTGGACTGAAAACCTACAGGACAGTAGATCTCCAGGAAGAGGGTTGGACTGAAAACCTACAGGACAGTAGATCTCCAGGAAGAGGGTTGGAATGAAAACCTACAGGACAGTAGATCTCCAGGAAGAGGGTTGGACTGAAACCCTACAGGACAGTAGATCTCCAGGAAGAGGGTTGGACTGAAAACCTACAGGACGATAGCTCTCCAGGAAGAGGGTTAGACTGAAAACCTACAGGACAGTAGATCTCCAGGAAGAGGGTTAGACTGAAAACCTACAGGACAGTAGATCTCCAGGAAGAGGGTTGGACTGAAAACCTACAGGACAGTAGATCTCCAGGAAGAGGGTTAGACTGAAAACCTACAGGACAGTAGATCTCCAGGAAGAGGGTTGGAATGAAAACCTACAGGACAGTAGATCTCCAGGAAGAGGGTTGGACTGAAAACCTACAGGACAGTAGATCTCCAGGAAGAGGGTTGGACTGAAAACCTACAGGACGATAGCTCTCCAGGAAGAGGGTTAGACTGAAAACCTACAGGACAGTAGATCTCCAGGAAGAGGGTTAGACTGAAAACCTACAGGACAGTAGATCTCCAGGAAGAGGGTTAGACTGAAAACCTACAGGACGGTAGATCTCTAGGAAGAGGGTTAGACTGAAAACCTACAGGACAGTAGATCTCCAGGAAGAGGGTTGGACTGAAAACCTACAGGACAGTAGATCTCCAGGAAGAGGGTTGGAATGAAAACCTACAGGACAGTAGATCTCCAGGAAGAGGGTTGGACTGAAAACCTACAGGACAGTAGATCTCCAGGAAGAGGGTTGGAATGAAAACCTACAGGACAGTAGATCTCCAGGAAGAGGGTTGTACTGAAAACCTACAGGACAGTAGATCTCCAGGAAGAGGGTTGGAATGAAAACCTACAGGACAGTAGATCTCCAGGAAGAGGGTTGGGCAGCCCTGGTTTAGGTAACGTAAGGTAAGGTAAACTAAGGCAATGTAAGGTAAGGTAAGGTAAACTAAACTAAACTAAGGTAAGGTAAGCTAATGTAAACTAAGTTAATGTAAGGTAGGGTAAACTAAGGCAATGTAAGGTAAACTAAGGTAATCTAAAATAAGGTTACGTAAGGTAAGGTAAACTAGGGTAAGGTAAGGTAAACTAAGGTAATGTAAACTAAGTTAATGTAAGGTAGGGTAAACTAAGGTAAGGTAAGGTAAGGTAAGGTAAACTAGGGTAAGGTAAGGTAAACTAAGGTAAAGTAAACTAAAGTAAGGTAGGGTAAACTAAGTTAATGTAAGGTAAGGTAAACTAAGGTAAGGTAAGGTAAGGTAAGGTAAGGTAAGGTAAGGTAAGGTAAGGTAAACTAAGGTAAGGTAAGGTAAGGTAAGGTAAGGTAATCTAAGGTAAGGTAATCTAAGGTAAGGTAAGGTAAGCTAAGGTAAGGTAATCTAAGGTAAGGTAAGGTAATCTAAGGTAAGGTAAGGTAAACTAAGGTAAGGTAATCTAAGGTAAGGTAAGGTAATCTAAGGTAAGGTAAGGTAAACTAAGGTAAGGTAATCTAAGGTAAGGTAAGGTAAGGTAAGCTAAAGTAAGGTAAGGTAATCTAAGGTAAGGTAATCTAAAGTAAGGTAAGGTAAACTAAGGTAAGGTAATCTAAGGTAAGGTAAGGTAAGGTAAGCTAAAGTAAGGTAAGGTAATCTAAGGTAAGGTAATCTAAGGTAAGGTAAGGTAAGGTAAGGTAAGGTAAGGTAAGGTAAGGTAAGGTGGGGGGGTAAGGTAACTCACCTGATAGAAGTTGGGCCAGTAGGTAGAGATGGCCAGTTCTACCTGTACCCAGGCTCTAGTAGCTGGCCCAGACACGTTCCAGACAGGCATGCCCAGGGGACTGTTGTTCTCTCTGATGTACACGTTGAGCTGCCCAGGCCCCGCCCCCTCGCGTCCAGACAGGAAGTACCGGAAGATGATGCAGTGAGTGTCATTCTCCTTCAGCTGGGGAGTCAGGAGTAATGCCTTCTGACCAGCGAAACGCCCCGACGTGTTGACCATAATGAAGGCTGAATCTGGGGCAGCAGAGGAGAGGAGAGGAGAGGAGAGGATGGGAGAGGAGAGGGGAGGGGAGGGGAGGGGAGGGGAGGAGAGGAGAGGGGAGGGGAGGGGAGAGGAGAGGTGAGGAGAGGAGAGGAGAGGAGGGGGAGAGGAGAGGAGGAGAGGAGAGGAGAAGAGAGGAGGAGAGGAGGAGAGGAGAGGATGGGAGAGGAGAGGAGAGGAG
Organism: Salmo trutta; assembly: GCF_901001165.1. Classification (NCBI taxonomy): domain Eukaryota; kingdom Metazoa; phylum Chordata; class Actinopteri; order Salmoniformes; family Salmonidae; genus Salmo; species Salmo trutta. Next base: position 40,490,752 of record NC_042987.1, on the reverse strand, counting down.
AGGAGAGGGGAGGGGAGGGGAGGGAGGAGAGGAGAGGAGAGGAGAGGGGAGGGGAGGGGAGGGGAGGGGAGGGAAGGGGAGAGGAGAAGAGAGGAGAGTAGGGGAGAGGAGAGGAGAGGAGAGGAGAGGAGAGGAGAAAAAAGAGAGAGGAGAGGATTAAATGGAGGTTAGAACTGTGTAGCTGGGGGGGGGGGTCAGAACTCCGTAACACAGACAGGATCACATCCAACCAAAACAAACTTTATTTACAGATGAAGGATCTTCATTTAACCAGTATTGTTGCAGCAAAATAATCATGTCGAAACAGGATTTGAACGTTTAGTCCATAAGGTTGCTAGATCGGTTGTTAGGCTATTAGCTAGCCAAATTTGGCTACATGAAATGTGCAGTACAGTTAATATAGCCATTTGTTAGTGCGGCGTTTTCAGTGTATTGATGTCAATCATGAAGCTCATTTGCATTTCCTACGGTGCAGGAAAATTCTCACCAAAAAAAAGACTGATCAAATGAAGATCCTACACCTGTAAATAGCATTGAAACATATAAATACATTTGACAGTATAGCAGTGGAGAGGACACCACTGTGGGGAGGGAAAGACAATAAATTAGGTATTAAATTAAATTACATTTAAATTTGTATTTGTCACATAAACAACAGGTGTAGATTAACAGTGAAACACTTACTTACGGGCAATACAGAGAAGAAGACATTAGAGAAATACCAGAAAGACAATAACACGAGGAATAAATACATAATGAGTAACGATAACTTCCTGTCTATATACAGGAAGTACCAGTACCGAGTCGATGTGCAGCGGTACGAGGTAATTGAGGTAGACATGCACATTTAGATAGAGGTAAAGTGACTAGGCAACAGGATAGATTATGGACAGTAACAGCAGTATACTGTAGGTAGGGGTAAAGGATAGATAATAGACAGTAACAGCAGTATATTGTAGGTAGGGGTAAAGGATAGATAATAGACAGTAACAGCAGTATACTGTAGGTAGGGGTAAAGGACAGATAATAGACAGTAACAGCAGTATACTGTAGGTAGGGGTAAAGGATAGATAATAGACAGTAACAGCAGTATACTGTAGGTAGGGGTAAAGGATAGATAATAGACAGTAACAGCAGTATACTGTAGGTAGGGGTAAAGGATAGATAATAGACAGTAACAGCAGTATACTGTAGGTAGGGGTAAAGGATAGATAATAGACAGTAGCAGCAGTATACTGTAGGTAGGGGTAAAGTGACTAGGTAACAGGATAGATAATAGACAGTAACAGCAGTATACTGTAGGTAGGGGTAAAGGATAGATAATAGACAGTAACAGCAGTATACTGTAGGTAGGGGTAAAGGATAGATAATAGACAGTAACAGCAGTATACTGTAGGTAGGGGTAAAGGATAGATAATAGACAGTAACAGCAGTATACTCTAGGTAGGGGTAAAGGATAGATAATAGACAGTAACCGCAGTATACTGTAGGTAGGGGTAAAGGATAGATAATAGACAGTAACAGCAGTATACTGTAGGTAGGGGTAAAGGATAGATAATAGACAGTAACAGCAGTATACTGTAGGTAGGGGTAAAGGATAGATAATAGACAGTAACAGCAGTATACTGTAGGTAGGGGTAAAGGATAGATAATAGACAGTAACAGCAGTATACTGTAGGTAGGGGTAAAGGATAGATAATAGACAGTAACAACAGTATACTGTAGGTAGGGGTAAAGGATAGATAATAAACAGTAACAGCAGTATACTGTAGGTAGGGGTAAAGGATAGATAATAGACAGTAACAGCAGTATACTGTAGGTAGGGGTAAAGGATAGATAATAGACAGTAACAGCAGTATACTGTAGGTAGGGGTAAAGTGACTAGACAACAGGATAGATAATAGACAGTAACAGTAGTATACTTTAGGTAGGGGTAAAGGATAGATAATAGACAGTAGCAGCAGTATACTGTAGGTAGGGGTAAAGGATAGATAATAAACAGTAACAGCAGTATACTGTAGGTAGGGGTAAAGGATAGATAATAGACAGTAACAGCAGTATACTGTAGGTAGGGGTAAAGGATAGATAATAGACAGTAACAGCAGTATACTGTAGGTAGGGATAAAGTGACTAGACAACAGGATAGATAATAGACAGTAACAGCAGTATACTGTAGGTAGGGGTAAAGGATAGATAATAGACAGTAACAGCAGTATACTGTAGGTAGGGGTAAAGGATAGATAATAGACAGTAACAGCAGTATACTGTAGGTAGGGGTAAAGGATAGATAATAGACAGTAACAGCAGTATACTGTAGGTAGGGGTAAAGGATAGATAATAGACAGTAGCAGCAGTATACTGTAGGTAGGGGTAAAGGATAGATAATAGACAGTAACAGCAGTATACTGTAGGTAGGGGTAAAGGATAGATAATAGACAGTAACAGCAGTATACTGTAGGTAGGGGTAAAGGATAGATAATAGACAGTAACAGCAGTATACTGTAGGTAGGGGTAAAGGATGGATAATAGACAGTAACAGCAGTATACTGTAGGTAGGGGTAAAGGATAGATAATAGACAGTAACAGCAGTATACTGTAGGTAGGGGTAAAGGATAGATAATAGACAGTAACAGCAGTATACTGTAGGTAGGGGTAAAGTGACTAGGTAACAGGATAGATAATAGACAGTAGCAGTAGTATACTGTAGGTAGGTGTAAAGTGACTAGACAACAGGATAGATAATAGACAGTAACAGCAGTATACTGTAGGTAGGGGTAAAGGATAGATAATAGACAGTAACAGCAGTATACTGTAGGTAGGGGTAAAGGATAGATAATAGACAGTAGCAGCAGTATACTGTAGGTAGGGGTAAAGTGACTAGGTAACAGGATAGATAATAGACAGTAACAGCAGTATACTCTAGGTAGGGGTAAAGGATAGATAATAGACAGTAACAGCAGTATACTGTAGGTAGGGGTAAAGGATAGATAATAGACAGTAACAGCAGTATACTGTAGGTAGGGGTAAAGGATAGATAATTCCAGTCAAGTCAGTGAGACAAATTGCAAATGTTCCTCATTGAAAATCTTTGAAGAGACAGGGTTAGGGTCAATACCATTTCAATTCCAGTCAACTCAGTAAGACAAATTGCAAATGTTCCTCAATGAAAAGCATTGAAGATAATTGGATATTGAATTCTAGTGTACTTCCTGAATTGACTGGAATTGAAATGGAATTGACCCTAACCCTAAGGAGAGCAGTTGATATATCTCATATTATGAACTGGGTGGTTCGAGCCCTGAATGCTGATTGGCTGACAGCCGTGGTATATCAGACCGTATACCACGGGTATGAGATAACATGTATTTTTACTGCTCTAATTACGTTGGTAACCAGTTTATAATAGCAATAATGCACCTTGGGGGTGAGTGGTATATGGCCAATATACCACGGCTAAGGGCTGTGTTCAGGCACTCCGCGTTGTGTCGTGCATAAAGAACAGCCCTTAGCCGTGGTATATTGGCAATATACCACACTGCCTCTGGCCTTATTGCTTAAGTATCTTAAGTGTGTTTTTTATTGTTTCATTGATTTTGGCCGTGTGACTTCCAATCAAGCACAGCTGTAGAGGGTTGTGGTTGATTGGGAGTCACACATAAGTTGCCTACTTTGCCTTGTGGGGCTGTGGGTAATTGTTCATGTCATTGTGGTTGCACCTGACAGGACTGTGTTGGCTGTCAGTTTTTGTTGTTTTTGTAAATTGCATAGAGTTCGTGTAATTAAATATGACGAACCCTAACTCCGACGCATTTTGGTCCACTTCTTCCTCAGACAGCCGTTACAGAATTACCCACCAAACCAGGACCAAGCGGCGGAAGAGGAAGGAGCAGCAGGACTACAGCGTGATGGACCAATGGACTTGGGAACAGATCCTGGACGGAGAGGGACCATGGACTCAGGCTGGGGATTATCGCCTCCCGCAGTGGGAGATTGAAGCGGCAAGAGCGGAGAGGCGCTATTACGAGGAGAGAGAGCGCAACGAGCGCGAGAGGCAGCCCCAATAATTTTTTTTGGGGGGGCACACGGGACAGTCGGTGGAGCTGAGGTCGGAACCAGAGTCAGTCGGGATGACATTGGAGGTGAGCGAGGGATATGAGGCAGAGACTGTGACGGGGTTAATGGGGAAATTAGGAGAGAGAGAGATAAGAGAGCTGTTAGTGTGGTGCATAAAGTACGGCATTCGCCCTACTGAGCGTGTCGTGGGAATGATGTCGCCTGAGGCAGCTCTCCATACTCGTCCTGAGGTGCGTGCTGGTTGTCTGGTAAAGACTGTGCCTGCGCCCAGAAACAGGCCTCCTGCATGTCTTCCCAGCCCTGCACGTCCTGTGCCTACGCCCAGAACCAAGCCTCCTGCATGTCTTCCTATCCTGGTCAAGCCTGTGCCTCCTCCACGGACCAGTACTCCAGTGGGTCTCCCTATCCTGGTCAAGCCCGTGCCTCCTCCACGGTCCAGTCCTCCAGTGGGTCTCTCCACCCTGGTCTCTCCTGTGCCACCTCCTCAAACCAGGCCTCCAGCGGGTCTTCCCAGACTGGTGAGTCCAGGGCCTGCGCCCAGAGCCAGGCCTCCGTTATGTCTCCCCAGCCTGGTGAATCCTGAGCCGGAGCTGCCAGAGTGGCCAGACTGCCCTGTTCTGCCAGAGTGGCCAGACTGCCCTGTTCTGCCAGAGTGGCCAGACTGCCCTGTTCTGCCAGAGTGGCCAGACTGCCCTGTTCTGCCAGAGGTGCCCGCCTGCCCTGATCTGCCAGGGTGCCCGGCCTGTCAGGATCTGCCAGAGTGGTCCTCCTGCCTTCCGGTCCAGCCCGAGTGGCCCTCCTGCCCTCCGGCCCAGCCCGAGTGGCCCGCATGCCTTCCCGGTCCAGCCCGAGTGGCCCGCATGCCTTCCGGCCCAGCCCGAGTGGCCCGCATGCCTTCCCGGCCCAGCCCGAGTGGCCCGCATGCCTTCCGGCCCAGCCTGAGTGGCCCGCATGCCTTCCGGCCCAGCCCGAGTGGCCCGCATGCCTTCCGGCCCAGGCCGAGTGGCCCGCATGCCTTCCCGGCCCAGCCCGAGTGGCCCGCATGCCTTCCGGCCCAGCCTGAGTGGCCCGCATGCCTTCCGGCCCAGCCCGAGTGGCCCGCATGCCTTCCGGCCCAGGCCGAGTGGCCCGCATGTCTTCCGACCCAGCCAGAGTGGTCCGTCTGCCAGGGTCAGCCCGAGTGGCCCGTCTGCCCGGCGCAGCTATCGGCGCCAACAAAGTGGGCGACGCCGAAGGTGGAGCGAGGTCCACGTCCTGCACCTGAGCCACCTCCAGGATAGGTGGGTTGGGGAGGGAGGGTGTAGCACAGTGCCGTCGTTGACGGCAGCCACCCTCCCTTCCCTCCCTTATTGTTTAGGTGTTAAATTTTGTTGGGGATTTTCTTGTTTTCCTTTTTTAGGTGCATCCCGGCGTCTGCACCTTGAGGGGGGGGGTACTGTCACGTCCTGACCAGTAGAGGGGGTAGTTGGGTCAGGACGTGGCAGGAGGGAGTGTGTGTTTTTTATTGTTTCATTGATTTTGGCCGTGTGACTTCCAATCAAGCACAGCTGTAGAGGGTTGTGGTTGATTGGGAGTCACACATAAGTTGCCTACTTTGCCTTGTGGGGTTGTGGGTAATTGTTCATGTCATTGTGGTTGCACCTGACAGGACTGTGTTGGCTGTCAGTTTTTGTTGTTTTTGTAAATTGCATAGAGTTCGTGTAATTAAATATGACGAACCCTAACTCCGCCGCATTTTGGTCCACTTCTTCCTCAGACAGCCGTTACACAGACAGCTACACTGAGGTGGTTTTTACCTCAAATGATGGAGAAAAATTAAGATGAAAAAAAGATGAGGAATCAATAACAAAAAAAAAAAGCACGAGACATTCAACCCCTATATATCATCCTCTCATAAGCCTATAGCTGTCAGCTCCACAGAGAGAAGACACACGATGTACTGAAAGGACATGCGAGACATACTGAAACCCAGAAGAGACACGGTTTGTGTTGATATTACTCACAGTGCACCAGTACAATTCATTATCACACAGAGAGACTTTAGACAGTTCAGAAAAGATGGAGCAAAACAGACTAAGCAGAAAAGTTTTGCTCGTTTGTCATCAAATACCTGACTTTATACACAGAGCCCACTCACAGACACAAATCTAACTTGTCTTCAGATTTGCTGAGGTACATTAGAAAAAAAAGAGGTAGAACCCAGTTTGTTCCTTCAGTGACTCAGACCGCTTATCTTGTTGTGCTAAATAACACATGTAACACTCTCTCCACCTTCTCTCTCTCCTGCTCTCTCTTCTAAACCCTCCTCTCAGATAACGAGTCGAGGAATCTGTCATGTTTACACAATAGAACACGAGAAGGAGAGGAGGAGAAAAGAGGAGAGGAGGAGAAGAGAGAAGAGCTGAGTCAAGCTCTTCTAGTTTGTAGTTGGTCATGCTGTATTGGAAAAGGAGGAGGAGGAGGAGGAGGAGGAGGAGGAGGAGGTGAGAGGAGACAACCTCTTACAGTTTGTTGGTCATCCTACGACACTTCTCCTGAGTGTTTGTGTTACGGGTTCTGATCTCTAGTCTACAACATCTCAATACATCTCTGTTAATCTCTACTGATATATAGTCTACAACATCTCAATACATCTCTATTAATCTCTACTGATTTCTTGTCTACAATATCTCAATACATCTCTGTTAATCTCTACTGATCTCTAGTCTACAACATCTCAATACATCTCTGTTAATCTCTACTGATTTCTAGTCTACAACATCTCAATACATCTCTGTTAATCTCTACTGATTTCTAGTCTACAACATCTCAATACATCTCTGTTAATCTCTACTGGTCTCTAGTCTACAACATCTCAATACATCTCTGTTAATCTCTACTGATATCTAGTCTACAACATCTCAATACATCTCTGTTAATCTCTATTGATATCTAGTCTAAAACATCTCAATACATCTCTGTTAATCTCTATTGGTCTCTAGTCTACAACATCTCAATACATCTCTGTTAATCTCTACTGATCTTTAGTCTACAACATCTCAATACATCTCTGTTAATCTCTACTGATATCTAGTCTACAACATCTCAAAACATCTCTGTTAATCTCTACTGGTCTCTAGTCTACAACATCTCAATACATCTCTGTTAATCTCTACTGATATCTAGTCTACAACATCTCTGTTAATCTCTACTGATCTCTAGTCTACAACATCTCAATACATCTCTGTTAATCTCTACTGATCTCTAGTCTACAACATCTCAATACATCTCTTTTAATCTCTACTGATATCTAGTCTACAGCATCTCAATACATCTTTGTTAATCTCTACTGATCTCTAGTCTACAACATCTCAATACATCTCTGTTAATCTCTACTGATCTCTAGTCTACAACATCTCTGTTAATCTCTGTTAATCTCTACTGATCTCTAGACTACAACATCTCAATACATCTCTATTAATCTCTACTGATCTCTAGACTACAACATATCAATACATCTCTGTTAATCTCTACTGATCTCTAGTCTACAACATATCAATACATCTCTATTAATCTCTACTGATCTCTAGTCTACAACATCTCAATACATCTCTGTTAATCTCTACTGATCTTTAGTCTACAACATCTCAATACATCTCTGTTAATCTCTACTGATCTCTAGTCTACAACATATCAATACATCTCTGTTAATCTCTATTGATATCTAGTCTACAACATCTCAAAACATCTCTGTTAATCTCTACTTATCTCTATTCTACAACATCTCAATACATATCTCTGTGCATGACGATTAATCTCTACAGCTCTTTGACAAAGTGGCTCTCGTCAACTGAAGATAACTTTATAGGGAACAGGTTTATAATTTGAGACACTGCATGTGTCCTAAGGGATCTCTACAGCAGCTGAATTGGTGAATGGGTGGCAGGTCGCCTAGCGCTCAGAGCATTGGGCCAGTAACTCAGAGGTTGCTGGTTCTAATACCTGAGCCGACAAGGTGGGAAATCTGTCGAAGTGTCTTTGAGCAAGGCACTTAACCCTGACACATCTCACTGCACCTATCCGGTGGAGCATTACCTATCTGGCCACTGAGTTGAATATGGAGAATGTGTAATATACTGTACATACAGTACCTCATAGGGAGAGCAGATGGGTGCACGTTCTGGATTTTGCCCTAGGAACTACACAACTGATTCAAATAACTAACTCATCATCAAGCTTAGGGTCCCCAGGACTGCACCCCTTAGGGTCCCCAGGACTACACCCCTTAGGGTCCCAGGACTGCACCCCTTAGGGTCCCAGGACTGCACCCCTTAGGGTCCCAGGACTGCACCCCTTAGGGTCCCAGGACTGCACCCCTTAGGGTCCCAGGACTGCACCCCTTAGGGTCCCAGGACTGCACCCCTTAGGGTCCCAGGACTACACCCCTTAGGGTCCCAGGACTACAACCCCTTAGGGTCCCAGGACTGCACCCCTAGGGTCCCAGGACTGCACCCCTTAGGGTCCCAGGACTAGCACCCCTTAGGGTCCCCAGGACTGCACCCCTTAGGGTCCCAGGACTACACCCCTTAGGGTCCCAGGACTGCCACCCCTTAGGGTCCCAGGACTGCACCCTTAGGGTCCCAGGAATGCAACCCCTTAGGGTCCCCAGGACTACACCCCTTAGGGTCCCAGGACTACACCCCTTAGGGTCCCAGGACTGCACCCCTTAGGGTCCCAGGACTGCACCCCTTAGGGTCCCAGGACTGCACCCCTTAGGTCCCAGGACTACACCCCTTAGGGTCCCAGGACTGCACCCCTTAGGGTCCCAGGACTGCACCCCTTAGGGTCCCAGGACTACACCCCTTAGGGTCCCAGGACTGCACCCCTTAGGGTCCCAGGACTGCACCCCTTAGGGTCCAGGACTGCACCCCTTAGGGTCCCAGGACTACACCCCTTAGGGTCCCAGGACTGCACCCCTTAGGGTCCCAGGACTACACCCCTTAGGGTCCCAGGACTGCACCCCTTAGGGTCCCAGGACTGCACCCCTTAGGGTCCCAGGACTGCACCCCTTAGGGTCCCAGGACTACACCCCTTAGGGTCCCAGGACTGCACCCTTAGGGTCCCAGGACTGCACCCCTTAGGGTCCCAGGACTGCACCCCTTAGGGTCCCAGGACTGCACCCCTTAGGGTCCCAGGACTGCACCCCTTAGGGTCCCAGGACTACACCCCTTAGGGTCCCCAGGACTGCACCCCTTAGGGTCCCAGGACTGCACCCCTTAGGGTCCCAGGACTGCACCCCTTAGGGTCCCAGGACTGCACCCCTTAGGGTCCCAGGACTGCACCCCTTAGGGTCCCAGGACTACACCCCTTAGGGTCCCAGGACTGCACCCCTTAGGGTCCCAGGACTACACCCCTTAGGGTCCCAGGACTGCACCCCTTAGGGTCCCAGGACTACACCCCTTAGGGTCCCAGGACTGCACCCCTTAGGGTCCCAGGACTGCACCCCTTAGGGTCCCCAGGACTACACCCCTTAGGGTCCCAGGACTGCACCCCTTAGGGTCCCAGGACTGCACCCCTTAGGGTCCCAGGACTGCACCCCTTAGGGTCCCAGGACTGAGTTTGTGAATTATGTTCTATTCCTTCAACCAGACCTTGTTTACTCTAGTATGTCTGATTCTAAGGATCTAAAGGCCCCGTTGATATAGAGAGCAGGTCAGAGACGCTCGACAGAAGGTTCTATTAGGTCATTTTAATAACACTCAACCCATCTACTCAGCTGACTTAACATGATGTTTTTCCCTCCCTCCCTCCCTCCCTCCCTCCCTCCCTCCCTCCCTCCCTCCCTTCCTTCCTCCCTCCCTGCCTCCCTCCTCTCTCCCTCCCTCCCTCCCTCCCTGCCTCCCTCCTCCCTCCCTCCCTCCCTCCCTCCCTCCCTCGTGGGGAGTCAGGTCTCTGTCAGTGTGATATGAACCAACACTAATATCCTCATGATGAATAGATTCCATTGAAGCTCCATTACAAAGACAGATCCTAGGTCCCAAATGGAACCATATTCACTACATAGTATACTACTTATGGGCCCCTGGTCAAAAGTAGTGCACTACATAGGGAATAGGATACCATTTGGGACATAGACAGAGAACCACAGAACCAAAGAAAACACCTAATGCTTTATTTCCTGTAGAGATTAAAAAACAGGATGTTTACTATTAATGTGAGTCAGTCAATGTCATCCGGGAGTCAGAGAAGGAACAATGGTGGACCGAAGAAAGTGGTGCAGAATGTCTCAAGAATAGAAATGTAATATTCAATATCTGTAAATCTAAAACTAAATATTAACACTTCACATACTCCTGGGCAATAACCTTCAATCTGCATAACAATAAAACAAATTATTAGGCTAGAGAAATGTATCGACCAATAGTACCAACACATTCAACAACAAAACACGTCAGTGAGTAAGCATGGAGAACCAATCCCCCCAAAAAACAAAATGAGACCTGATGAGACTGACAGACGATTTATGCTTTTCACCACCTGGAACGGTAAGTGTAGAAACCGACTTGCTAAAGTCGATAAATGACAAACTGGGCATTCTTGAACTTGTCAGAAAAAAAATCTAAAGAGTTGAAGGCCTCGAGATGAGGGACGAGAAAAGCTGCGACACTGGAGAAAGACAGAAACAAGATAAAAGGGATTCTCAATAATACTAAGTTCCCAAAAAGGAGTCAAATAATGGAACACCCAATACATAAATAGGAACTGGAACACAAAAGTAATACCCAATAGTATCCATGGTAGCAATTGACTAATGGAACACCCAATACCATCCATGGTAGCGATTGACTAATGGAACACCCAATACCATCCATGGTAGCGATTGACTAATGGAACACCCAATAGTATCCATGGTAGCGATTGACTAATGGAACACCCAATACCATCCATGGTAGCGATTGACTAATGGAACACCCAATACCATCCATGGTAGCGATTGACTAATGGAACACCCAATACCATCCATGGTAGCGATTGACTAATGGAACACCCAATAGTATCCATGGTAGCGATTGACTAATGGAACACCCAATAGTATCCATGGTAGCGATTGACTAATGGAACACCCAATACCATCCATGGTAGCGATTGACTAATGGAACACCCAATAGTATCCATGGTAGCGATTGACTAATGGAACACCCAATAGTATCCATGGTAGCGATTGACTAATGGAACACCCAATACCATCCATGGTAGCGATTGACTAATGGAACACCCAATACCATCCATGGTAGCGATTGACTAATGGAACACCCAATAGTATCCATGGTAGCGATTGACTAATGGAACACCCAATAGTATCCATGGTAGTGATTGACTAATGGAACACCCAATAGTATCCATGGTAGCGATTGACTAATGGAACACCCAATACCATCCATGGTAGCGATTGACTAATGGAACACCCAATACCATCCATGGTAGCGATTGACTAATGGAACACCCAATACCATCCATGGTAGCGATTGACTAATGGAACACCCAATTACCATCCATGGTAGCGATTGACTAATGGAACACCCAATACCATCCATGGTAGCGATTGACTAATGGAACACCCAATACCATCCATGGTAGCGATTGACTAATGGAACACCCAATACCATCCATGGTAGCGATTGACTAATGGAACACCCAATACCATCCATGGTAGCGATTGACTAATGGAACACCCAATACCATCCATGGTAGCGATTGACTAATGGAACACCCAATACCATCCATGGTAGCGATTGACTAATGGAACACCCAATAGTATCCATGGTAGCGATTGACTAATGGAACACCCAATACCATCCATGGTAGCGATTGACTAATGGAACACCCAATACCATCCATGGTAGCGATTGACTAATGGAACACCCAATACCATCCATGGTAGCGATTGACTAATGGAACACCCAATAGTATCCATGGTAGCGATTGACTAATGGAACACCCAATACCATCCATGGTAGCGATTGACTAATGGAACACCCAATACCATCCATGGTAGCGATTGACTAATGGAACACCCAATACCATCCATGGTAGCGATTGACTAATGGAACACCCAATACCATCCATGGTAGCGATTGACTAATGGAACACCCAATACCATCCATGGTAGCGATTGACTAATGGAACACCCAATACCATCCATGGTAGCGAATGTAATAAAAAAATAACAGGAAAACAATAAAATACAACAATCGATGAAGAAATAATCTACAAATACATTATACCATTCAAGATAGGGAATGTTGTAAAATAATTAGTATTCCACTATCTATTGATAGTATTTATAAATAGATAAAAAGACAGCATTAGAAGAAAGGATACTTATTGAAATAATACATTTTCAAATAGAAACTGGAACACAAAAGTACTACAAAGCCTGAAATTAGGTAGAAATCAACATGGTAGAGATTAAAAACACAGCAAACAGAGGACATAGAAGGCACAGTATGTGCGGGTGTATATGTGGGGTGTGATAGAAGATGGGGTGTGTGTTTATGTGATTGGAAAAACATGGTGAGTTAAAACAATTAAAATGGTTGCAAATGCCAGAGCCCATGTGTGTCTGTGCGCAGGAGTTGTGACCGAAAGAGTTTACAATTTTGTCGAGATATGGGATATACATTTTAAAATAAATGATGATGGAATGATGGAATGGTTTCCAACCCTATACCCTAGACACCCACCTGAGTGACCCACACACTAAGGATAAGTCCTTATCTGTTTTATAGGCTTACTGCAAGTAACCTATACGCATCCGAGACAGAAAGATAAATGCGGCCAAAGACCCACTAAAACAGCACTGCCCCCTCAAGAGTCTGAACCGGCCCGGCAGGGTTGGTCCAACAAAACCAAAGCCCCCGGGTAGGTGAGCATAATATACAAGGAATTTCTCAAAGCTGCTAATGAGAACCTTGACGACTATGTACCTAGCCGGTGGGAATTCCGGTGGAGTACCACCACCAAGGTCGTAGCAGTGCTGGCAACACTAGCTGCAGTAACCCATGGGGAGGGGATCACACTCGGACAATCAGAGGGCAAGTCCTGGTTATAGGTAGCAATCCTTCAAATAAAGTGTTCACATTATTATGAATATTATTCGTTAATTGTGGTAATAAATTACGATATGGAAGATTTTTTTCCTTCTAACTGTAAACAATAAATTTTTTATTTTTATTTGTTTTATTATGTAACCTTTATTTAAACTAGGCAGTTAAGAATAAATTATTATTTACAATGACGGCCTACACCGGACAAACCCTAACCCGGACGACGCTGGACCGCTGCGCTTTAAGGAAGAGTCTTGGTGGTTCCAAACTTCTTCTATTTAAGAATGATTTGAGGCCACTGTGTTCTTGGAGACCTTCAATGCTGCAGAAATGTTTTGGTACCCTTCCCCAGATCTGTGCCTCGACACAATCCTGTCTCGGAGCTCTACGGATAATTCCTTTGACCTCATGGCTTGGTTTTTGCTCTGACAGGCACTGTAAACTGTGGGACCTTATATAGACAGGTCCCAAATCATGTCCAATCAATTAAATTTACAACAGGTGGACTCTAATCAAGTTATAGAAACATCTTAAGGATGATCAATGGAAACAGGATGCAACTGAGCTCAATTTCGAGTCTCATAGCAAAGGGTCTGAATACGTATGTAAATAAGATATTTCTGTTTTTTATTTGTAATACATTTGCAAAAAAATAAAAAAAATAAAAATGTTTTCACTTTGTCATTATGGGGTATTGTGTGTAGATTGCGGAGTTTTTGTTCTTGATTTAATTTGTTTCATAATAAGGCTGTAACAGGAAAAAGTCAAGGGGTCTGAATACTTTCCGAAGACACTGTATATACTGTACATGTGGATAGAGATTGGAAATGGGAAATGATGCAGACAATCACATTGAAAGAAGCTACAATCTATCTGCAATATAAAAGCTGATCTACCCCTTAAATAAAACCTAAAAAAACAATGTGAATCAGTCACACTACATACGCATTGCTGTGTGTCTGGTGAGGGGAAGGTGTATTATGTGTGTGTGTGTGTGTGTGTGTATGTGTGTGTGTGTGCGTGCGTGCGTGCGTGCGTGCATGCGCGCGTGTGTGTGTGTGTGGAGACGAGTTTGAAGCCTGGGAGAGCTGGGTCTGGCTCTATACATGTACAGCCTCCAGACATCGATGTGAACAGAATAGGTCTGGGTGGGAGTGTGAAGAGAACAGATGACAAGGTAGGAATGTAGTAAATGGCTGTCTGCTGGTTCAGAATAGAAACATAGAAATGAACAATGCTGGACTTTTCTATCAAGCTGTCTGTGTTCTCTCTGTAGTTAATTAGAGAAGTCAGACCGTTGTACATTTAATCTCAGTATGAAATATTATTACAATAGGTACAATAGGTACACTGTGTTACTAGTCACTTCTTGCTTGATGTGGCCTTAGAATTTAATATTTTCCTGGAAGTACTGCGTGTAATAAGCAAATATATGTTAAATAAATAAATTAAATACATTTAATGGGGCAATCTGCAGTTGCTACATCCAACATGGAGCCTTTTAGACTTGTACATTAATGATATGTAGCCATTGATTCTTGAAGAATGTAACTTTTATAAATGCCTCATGAGTTTAGTTCAACTGTCGTACTCCATCAGAACCCAAAATAGAAGCTTGTTCTCCTCCAATGTTTGTAAACATTGTACATGTAAACAACCACTGTGTAGCCTCACAACATGGTTATAACTATAATGTTGATATTGTGGATGGTCAGTCCTGTATAGCCTCATAACATGGTTATAACTATAATGTTGATATCATGGATGGTCAGTCCTGTATAGCCTCATAACATGGTTATAACTATAATGTTGATATCGTGGATGGTCAGTCCTGTATAGCCTCCATAACCTGGTTATAACTATAATGTTGATATCATGGATGGTCAGTCCTGTATAGCCTCATAGCATGGTTATAACTATAATAATGACATCATGGATGGTCAGTCCTGTATAGCCTCATAACATGGTTATAACTATAATGTTGATATCATGGATGGTCAGTCCTGTATAGTCTCATAACATGGTTATAACTATAATGATGATATCATGGATGGTCAGTCCTGTATAGCTTCATAACATGGTTATAACTATAATGTTGATATCATGGATGGTCAGTCCTGTATAGCCTCATAACATGGTTATAACTATAATGTTGATATCATGGATGGTCAGTCTGTATAGCCTCATAACATGGTTATAACTATAATGTTGATATCATGAATGGTCAGTCCTGTATGGCCTCCATAGCATGGTTATAACTATAATGTTGATATCGTGGATGGTCAGTCCTGTATAGCCTCATAACATGGTTATAACTATAATGTCGATATCGTGGATGGTCAGTCCTGTATAGCCTCATAACATGGTTATAACTATAATGTCGATATCATGGATGGTCAGTCCTGTATAGCCTCATAACATGGTTATAACTATAATGTTGATATCATGGATGGTCAGTCCTGTATAGCCTCATAACATGGTTATAACTATAATGTTGATATCATGGATGGTCAGTCCTTGGCTCTATAGCATGGTTATAACTATAATGTTGATATCATGGATGGTCAGTCCTTGGCTCTATAGCTCTGTCCATGACTTTGAGAGAGCGGTTTCATTACTCTAGCCAAGATCACACAGCTTTGTACCTAAACACAGGGGTGGGTATGAGCTTTGTTAATTGTTTAAACTGCTGATTGCAGCTTTAATAAGGGAGACCCTTTGACAAGGTTCAAATGTAGATATTGAATTCTGAAGTCAGAAATAGTTTTTTTTTTGATAAGAAGAAAAACTTTATTTCCATGATTTTAGCTTGAGGATGATTGAATGAATATGAAATAATTTATATTCCTAGTTGCATAAAGATAAATGCTCCCATCCCTTGACCTCAAGCCCAATAACAACCCCATAGGCTAAGGCTTCAAACACTACCGTACCAAGCAGTTCAACAACGACTAACTAAATAGCCCACGACTAGTCTAAGAGCAAATTATAATGAGATTGTGTTAGCGCTCTCTTTCTCACCCACCCACCTCCCTTTCTCCCTCTCTCCCTCTCTCCCTCTCCCTCCCTCTCTCTCTCCCTCTCCCTCCCTCTCTCTCTCCCTCTCCCTCCCTCTCTCTCTCCCTCTCCATACCTCTCCCCATGTCTCAGTGTAAAGGACCAATTAAATATAGAGATCTCTCCCTACACTTGAGGGCTGTCTGATGGTAGTGTGTGTGTGTGTGTGTGTGTTAGTCTGCGTCCTAAATTAAACCCTGTTCCCTATACAACGCGCTACGGTTGACTTGGGCCCGTAGGAATCCTGTCAAAAGTAGTGTACAGGTGATGAAATAGGGGTGCCATTTGAAAGGCAGAAGTAGTAGCGGTATAGTCCTTACAGACTACAGCTGCTCTGCTGTCAGAGGACGGCTACAGGATACACCAGATGTACTATTGTTCATATGTAGGCCACTGTTTCCTCTTCTACTACTGGGATAACTGTATAGAACACAGCATGGAGACTAATACAGTACTGTACTATATAGAACACAGCATGGAGACTAATACAGTACTGTACTGTATAGAACACAGCATGGAGACTAATACAGTACTGTACTGTATAGAACACAGCATGGAGAATAATACAGTACTGTACTGTATAGAACACAGCATGGAGACTAATACAGTACTGTACTGTATAGAACACAGCATGGAGACTAATACAGTACTGTACTGTATAGAACACAACATGGAGACTAATACAGTACTGTACTGTATAGAACACAACATGGAGACTAATACAGTACTGTACTGTATAGAACACAGCATGGAGACTAATACAGTATAGAACACAACATGGAAACTAATACAGTACTGTACTGTATAGAACACAACATGGAGACTAATACAGTATAGAACACAACATGGAGACTAATACAGTACTGTACTGTATAGAACACAGCATGGAGACTAATATAGTACTGTACTGTATAGAACACAACATGGAGACTAATACAGTACTGTACTGTATAGAACACAGCATGGAGACTAATACAGTACTGTACTGTATAGAACACAACATGGAGACTAATACAGTACTGTACTGTATAGAACACAACATGGAGACTAATACAGTACTGTACTGTATAGAACACAACATGGAGACTAATACAGTACTGTACTGTATAGAACACAACATGGAGACTAATACAGTACTGTACTGTATAGAACACAACATAGACACTAATACAGTACTGTACTGTATAGAACTCAGTAATGTACAGTACTGTACAGTATAGAACTGTATAGAATTCAGTAATGTACAGTATAATACTGTATATAGCTCAGTAATGTACAATATAGTACTGTATAGAACTCAGTAATGTACAGTATAGTACTGTATAAAGCTCAGTAATGTACAGTATAGTACTGTATAGAACTCAGTCAGGTACTGTACAGTATAGTACTGTATAGAACTCAGTCAGGTACTGTACAGTATAGTACTGTATAGAACTCAGTCAGGTACTGTACAGTATAGTACTGTATAGAACTCAGTAATGTACAGTATAGTACTGTATAGAACTCAGTCAGGTACAGTACTGTACAGTATATAACTCAGTAATGTACAGTACTGTACAGTATTGAACTCAGTAATGTACAGTATAGTACTGTATATTGCTCAGAAATGTAAAGTAAAGTACTATATATAACTCAGTAATATACAGTATAGTACCGTATATAGCCCAGTAAAGTATAGTACTGTATAGAACTCAGTCAGGCACAGTACTGTACAGTATTGAACTCAGTAATGTACAGTATAGTACTGTATATTGCTCAGCACTGTCCTGTATAGAACTCATGTATTACCAACAGACAAAATGTATTGGCTAATATTGTGAATGCTATAATGTTCTAGAGGCCCTATAGAAGGTTGAGGTGGGTTTTACATTTGACCAAACCGTGGGCTTCCCTGTAGCTCAGTTGGGAGAGCATGGTGGTTGCAATGCCAGGGTTGTGGGTTTGATTCCCACGGGGGGCCAGCACAGAAAAAAAAATGTATGAAATGAAATGTATGCATTCACTACTGTAAGTCGCTCTGGATAAGAGCGTCTGCTAAATGACTAAAATGTAAATGTCTACTGTGTCGTATAGTACAGAGTACAGAACTAATTTAATATGAATCAACAACAGATAGCATGTACATCATTGTTCTCCAGCCAGGAAGATGGATTTTCCCATTGGACCAAAACAGTTGTGAATTTATTAAAACATAAGACACTAAACGTAAAACGTATATACACCCGAGTGTGTTGGAAGACCAGGCAGAGAGGATTCCTCAGTCCTGTTGCTCCATCTACTGTGGCAGTCCTCAGTCCTGTTGCTCCATCTACCGTGGCAGTCCTCATCCCTGTTGCTCCATCTACCGTGGCAGTCCTCAGTCCTGTTGTTCCATCTACCGTGGCAGTCCTCATTCCTGTTGCTCCATCTACTGTGGCAGTCCTCAGTCCTGTTGCTCCATCTACCGTGGCAGTCCTCATTCCTGTTGCTCCATCTACCGTGGCAGTCCTCATTCCTGTTGCTCCATCTACTGTGGCAGTCCTCATTCCTGTTGCTCCATCTACTGTGGCAGTCCTCATCCCTGTTGCTCCATCTACCGTGGCAGTCCTCAGTCCTGTTGTTCCATCTACCGTGGCAGTCCTCATTCCTGTTGCTCCATCTACTGTGGCAGTCCTCAGTCCTGTTGCTCCATCTACCGTGGCAGTCCTCATTCCTGTTGCTCCATCTACCGTGGCAGTCCTCATTCCTGTTGCTCCATCTACTGTGGCAGTCCTCATTCCTGTTGCTCCATCTACCGTGGCAGTCCTCATTCCTGTTGCTCCATCTACCGTGGCAGTCCTCAGTCCTGTTGCTCCATCTACCGTGGCAGTCCTCATTCCAGTTGTTCAATCTACGGTGGCTCACCTAATTTAGTTCACAGGGCGACTATCTTAATCACCAAAGCCTATAGGCCGGGGCTACATTCATTATGAAGTAGAGTTTATAGGCATTTATTTCTGTAGGACTAACTGGAGCTTGTGTGGGCACTCAGCACGGGTGTATGTAAGGAGCGGTCAGAACGCAGTTGAATTAGTGGGACAGGAAGGAGAGTTTAGCGAGAAGAACTGTGTGATGCTTGGCTTTTTTTTTTTGTGCCCCGCAAATACACATGTACAAACGGAACACTAGAGTCAAAGCACATGAACGTCGTCTTCAAGACGACATGTCAATTGCCTGTTTGGGGCAGCCACAAAGCACATTCCACCAAATCGTTTTTTTGTTTTGAAAAAAAAAGAATAAATCTGGTTAAAGATGGAACTTTGACAGCACGTGGTGTTATCAATGACTATCCATAGGCCATCCATAAGACATGCGGTCTCCAGACACTACATAAGACAAGTGGTCTCTAGACACTACATTAGACATGTGGTCTCCAGACACTACATAAGACATGTGGTCTCTAGACACTACATAAGACATGTGGTCTCTAGACACTACATAAGACATGTGGTCTCCAGACACTACATAAGACATGTGGTCTCTAGACACTACATAAGACATGTGGTCTCCAGACACTACATAAGACATGTGGTCTCCAGACACTACATAAGACATGTGGTCTCTAGACACTACATAAGACATGTGGTCTCCAGACACTACATAAGACATGTGGTCTCTAGACACTCCATAAGACATGTGGTCTCTAGACACTACATAAGACATGTGGTCTCTAGACACTACATAAGACATGTGGTCTCTAGACACTACATAAGACATGTGGTCTCTAGACACTACATAAGACATGTGGTCTCTAGACACTACATAAGACATGTGGTCTCTAGACACTACTTAAGACATGTGGTCTCTAGACACTACATAAGACATGTGGTCTCCAGACACTACATAAGATATGTGGTCTCTAGACACTACATAAGACATGTGGTCCATATGCACTACATAAGACATGTGGTCTCCAGACACTACATAAGACATGTGGTCTCTAGACACTACATAAGACATGTGGTCCATATGCACTACCTAAGACATGTGGTCTCCAGACACTACATAAGACATGTGGTCTCTAGACACTCCATAAGACATGTGGTCTCTAGACACTACATAAGACATGTGGTCTCCAGACACTACATAAGACATGTGGTCTCCAGACACTACATAAGACATGTGGTCTCTAGACACTACATAAGACATGTGGTCTCCAGACACTACATAAGACATGTGGTCTCCAGACACTACATAAGACATGTGGTCTCTAGACACTACATAAGACATGAGATCTCTAGACACTACATAAGACATGTGGTCTCTAGACACTACATAAGACATGTGGTCTCTAGACACTACATAAGACATGTGGTCTCTAGACACTACATAAGACATGTGGTCTCTAGACACTACATAAGACATGTGGTCTCCAGACACTACATAAGACATGTGGTCTCTAGACACTACATAAGACATGTGGTCTCTAGACACTACATAAGACATGTGGTCTCTAGACACTACATAAGACATGTGGTCTCCAGACACTACATAAGACATGTGGTCTCTAGACACTACATAAGACATGTGGTCCATATGCACTACATAAGACATGTGGTCTCCAGACACTACATAAGACATGTGGTCTCTAGACACTACATAAGACATGTGGTCCATATGCACTACATAAGACATGTGGTCTCCAGACACTACATAAGACATGTGGTCTCTAGACACTACATAAGACATGTGGTCCATATGCACTACATAAGACATGTGGTCTCCAGACACTACATAAGACATGTGGTCTCTAGACACTACATAAGACATGTGGTCCATATGCACTACATAAGACATGTGGTCTCCAGACACTACATAAGACATGTGGTCTCTAGACACTACATAAGACATGTGGTCTCCAGACACTACATAAGACATGTGGTCTCCAGACACTACATAAGACATGTGGTCTCTAGACACTACATAAGACATGTGGTCTCTAGACACTACATAAGACATGTGGTCTCTAGACACTACATAAGACATGTGGTCTCCAGACACTACATAAGACATGTGGTCTCTAGACACTACATAAGACATGTGGTCTCCAGACACTACATAAGACATGTGGTCTCCAGACACTACATAAGACATGTGGTCTCTAGACACTACATAAGACATGTGGTCTCTAGACACTACATAAGACATGTGGTCTCCAGACACTACATAAGACATGTGGTCTCTAGACACTACATAAGGCATGTGGTGCCATTTGGGATGTAGACCTTATCTTCACCTTCCATGTTGAGGGGCTTCAATCAAGTAAATACTTGAGACCTTTCAGCTCACTTCTCCCATTGACAAGGAAGCTGGGAATTGCCTAAACTTTGGTCATTTGAGTGCTAGACAGCCAGACAGCCAGGTACGTTTCTTCTCTCCCCTGTGAATTCTACAGCAGTGAGTGATTTTTCAAAGTGGCGTGTCGCAGTGTCAGAGTGGAGAGCTTTGTGGTAAACTGGTGATAAATGACCAAATTAAATGCCTTAGCTGACATCACAAGCCACCAAGCAATTTCATGTGTTAGTTTATAACAGGCAACAACAGAGTCTTCATGTGTAGTTTATAACAGGCAACAACAGAGTCTTCATGTGTAGTTTATAACAGGCAACAACAGAGTCTTCATGTGTAGTTTATAACAGGCAACAACAGTCTTCATGTGTAGTTTATAACAGGCAACAACAGTCTTCATGTGTAGTTTATAACAGGCAGCAACAGTCTTCATGTGTAGTTTATAACAGGCAACAACAGTCTTCATGTGTTAGTTTATAACAGGCAACAACAGAGTCTTCATGTGTAGTTTATAACAGGCAACAACAGTCTTCATGTGTAGTTTATAACAGGCAGCAACAGTCTTCATGTGTAGTTTATAACAGGCAGCAACAGTCTTCATGTGTAGTTTATAACAGGCAGCAACAGTCTTCATGTGTTAGATAGAAAGACTGATGATCAAAATACTGTGCGGTGCGTGTGTGTGTGTGTGTGTGTGTGTGTGTGTGTGTGTGTGTGCGGTTCTTTTTTCTGCTACTCCCCGTCATAAACATTTATGGTCTGTGATGCAGAGCAGAGATTGATAATAGCCTGAGAAAGAGACAGTCATTTGTCAGGGTAGAATACATACACATTAGCCCAGGGCTTGGGAAAGATGTCATGACTATTGTCTGTGGGGTCTCGGTTTCAAATTGTACGCCCAACTTTAAACTCTTTCTCTTGTGACAGTAGAATAAGTTAGCAAAATTCCAGTAACTTCCCCCAAATATCCTGGTTTTCCATTAATCCAGGAATCTTCCGACCAGGATTTCTGGAACAACAAGGAATTTTGGAAAAGTTACGAGAATTGTTGCAACCCTACAGTAGACCAATCAGGGACTACCTGGTCTACAGTAGACCAATCAGGGACTACCTGGTCTACAGTAGACCAATCAGGGACTACCTGGTCTACAGTAGACCAATCAGGGACTACCTGGTCTACAGTAGACCAATCAGGGACTACCTGGTCTACAGTAGACCAATTGCAGTACAGTACTGTATATGTGACCGTGATATAAGTGTTCCAACTATACCAATATCAAATTAGCACAGCCTTTGTAAGATATATATATATATATATATATATACAACTCAACTCTGACGAGTCATTTCAACCAGATCATTACAACAGAACCTCACCAGTACTACATTTACCTTCCATTACTCAGTTACTCATATCTAGAAAATAAAAAGGTGAAATGTTTCACAGGGATATAGTATAACCTTATCCCTGGAAATTCCCAGACGGATGACCGGTGTCTGTGTAACAAATCATGTATGTATGCTCCCAACGATCCGGCTGGTTGTTTAAGGAGGCTAACATAGGCTCACCTGATTGAATGTTTCACACAGGTACATAGTGTTCCATACGGCTCAACTCATTTAGTTCACAGGGCCACTGTCTTAATCACCAAAGCCTATAGGCCGGGGCTACATTCATTATGAACTACAGTGATGGCTTGTGGAGTGGAGAGGATATCATTTAACGACTACAAGAGCTCATTATTTCCCTTCCATTCAGATTCTGAACCCTGCGAGAATCACTGACTTGCATCCCAAATAGCATCCTAGGCCTATAGGGCTGTTGGTCAAACCTAGTGCACTTTGTAGGGAATTGGGGTGCAATTTGGGATGCATACGTGATGCGGGGCCCGGTCGGGGAGTCAGAATGAAGGGGTGATCTTTAAACCAAAACCCCTCCAGGTCTACAATATGCTAATTAAATTCATAGAGGTCACTCAGAGAAAAAGGAGAGACCAGCCGCCATGGAAATGTCAATGAAGACAGACAGGAGCTGTTCTCACTTTTCTCTCTCTCTCTCTCTCTCTCTTTCTCTGTCTACGTCCCAAATGGCACCCTGTTCTTTTACACTACTTTTGACACGTCTTAACAGCCTCGCCCACACAGCTAGGCTCTTTTTTTTTATGTGCTATGGGCCCTGGTCAAAAGTAGTGCACTATATAGGGAATAGGGTGCCATTTGAGACGTGTGCACACTCTCTCTCTCTCTCTGTCACCGCCGCCACCCACCAGCCAATCAAAAAGGCTCTTGCTGTGAGGGTGAGCCTGTTAATGTGAAGTGTCATGGCCTTTCAGATCAGTCTGCTGAAGAAGTCTCTAGAACTTTCTTTTTTCCTCTCTTCTCCACTCTGTACTTTTTAAAAATAACTGTAATGGTTTGGTTGGATTAAAGTCCGTGATTATAGGAGGTCTATAACGTCAGCTACAGCAGACATGATCATGCAGCCTGTCACACATTTTTAAGAAAGATTCATATACACAAAGTACATCCATGAGTAAGAGCAAATGTGATTTAAAAAAAAAAAAATCATTATCCTATAGATTTTTTTTTTTTTTTTTGGCCAGTGGCTAGTTTGTTGGGCCGCACGTCAAGCTACTTCTCATTGACTCAATCTCATTCAGCATTCAATATCAATATGATCCTGGTGCCACTCAAATGCAAGTGAACCGTAATAACCCAGGAGTCCACATAAGGCACGTTATATTCATATAGCAGCTACCCACAGGTCTGAGAGAAAGAGAGTGTCACGTCCTGACCATAGAAAACTTTTATTTTCTATGGTAGAGTAGGTCAGGGCGTGACTGGGGGGTTGTTCTAGTTTATATTTTCTATGTGGGGTTCTAAGTTCATTTTTCTATGTTGGTGATTTGTATGATTCCCAATTAGAGGCAGCTGGTTATCGTTGTCTCTAATTGGGGATCATACTTAAGTAGCATTTTTTTCCACCTGTGGGGTTATGGGATATTGTTTACGTTTAGTTGCCTGTTAGCACTGCATTGTCGTCACGGTTCGTTTATTCTTTATTGTTTTGTATTTGGCTAAGTTTCACTTTCTAATAATTGATGTGGAACTCTACATTCGCTGTGCCTTGGTCCGACCATCATTATTATGACGAACGTGACAGAGAGAGACAGTTTTGCTGTACCTAGCGTTATTATTAGCTACAATTGTCCTCAGCGAATATACTGCATATACTAAATTGAAATATTGTAATTTGTCCTCTAGCCATGACATGCGTAAATTAATAATAAAGAGTGTTGACTTCCTGACGTGTCATAAGCCGGGGACGGTGTGTAACAGGAAATAACTGAAATCCCATTTTGACAGAACACCGTCATGCAGTGTACATCCTTTACCATATAATAGAAACATGACAAATTGGAAATGTGTGTTCTTAGTCCGGCTGGTTGGGGAAATTAATTTGCAAATTTATCAGGCAAGGTTATTTGCCCTTTAATCACTCCGTAACCTTACAACCTGCGTATCACCTCACACACACACACACACACACACACACACACACACACACACACACACACACACACACACACACAAATGCTCACAAACTCCTCCACCTCCAACAGTGTAAGCAGGTGTCTGGTTTACCTCACGTCTGTCTCATACTTGACAGCATATACAGTATAGATAATGATTACATATCCTAATGTTCATGATCTACATTGTATTGTGTACATATCAGGCTATTACTAGTCATACCACCTCTTCTATTACTAGACATACCACCTCTTCTATTACTAGACATACCACCTCTTCTATTACTAGACATACCACCTCTTCTATTACCACCTCTTCTATTACTAGACATACCACCTCTTCTATTACTAGATATACCACCTCTTCTATTACTAGATATACCACCTCTTCTATTACTAGATATACCACCTCTTCTATTACTAGATATACCACCTCTTCTATTACTAGACATACCACCTCTTCTATTACTAGACATACCACCTCTTCTATTACTAGACATACCACCTCTTCTATTACTAGACATACCACCTCTTCTATTACTAGACATACCACCTCTTCTATTACTAGACATACCACCTCTTCTATTACTAGACATACCACCTCTTCTATTACTAGATATACCACCTCTTCTATTACTAGATATACCACCTCTTCTATTACTAGATATACCACCTCTTCTATTACTAGATATACCACCTCTTCTATTACTAGATATACCACCTCTTCTATTACTAGATATACCACCTCTTCTATTACTAGATATACCACCTCTTCTATTACTAGATATACCACCTCTTCTATTACTAGACATACCACCTCTTCTATTACTAGACATACCACCTCTTCTATTACTAGACATACCACCTCTTCTATTACTAGACATACCACCTCTTCTATTACTAGACATACCACCTCTTCTATTACTAGACATACCACCTCTTCTATTACTAGACATACCACCTCTTCTATTACTAGACATACCATCTCTTCTATTACCACCTCTTCTATTACTAGACATACCACCTCTTCTATTACCACCGCTTCTATTACTAGACATACCACCTCTTCTATTACCACCTCTTCTATTACTAGACATACCACCTCTTCTATTACTAAACATACCACCTCTTCTATTACTAGACATACCACCTCTTCTATTACTAAACATACCACCTCTTCTATTACTAAACATACCACCTCTTCTATTACTAGACATACCACCTCTTCTATTACTAGATATACCACCTCTTCTATTACCACCACTTCTATTACCACCTCTTCTATTACTAGACATACCACCTCTTCTATTACTAGACATACCACCTCTTCTATTACTAGATATACCACCTCTTCTATTACCACCACTTCTATTACCACCTCTTCTATTACTAGACATATCACCTCTTCTATTACTAGATATACCACCTCTTCTATTACTAGACATACCACCTCTTCTATTACTAGATATACCACCTCTTCTATTACCACCTCTTCTATTACTAGACATACCACCTCTTCTATTACTAGACATACCACCTCTTCTATTACTAGATATACCACCTCTTCTATTACTAGACATACCACCTCTTCTATTACTAGACATACCACCTCTTCTATTGCTAGACATACCACCTCTTCTATTACCACCTCTTCTATTACCACCTCTTCTATTACTAGACATATCACCTCTTCTATTACTAGACATACCACCTCTTCTATTACTAGACATACCAACTCTTCTATTACTAGACATACCACCTCTTCTATTACTAAACATACCACCTCTTCTATTACTAAACATACCAGCTCTTCTATTACTAGACATACCACCTCTTCTATTACTAGACATACCACCTCTTCCATTACTAGACATACCACCTCTTCTATTACTAGACATACCACCTCTTCTATTACTAGACATACCATCTCTTCTATTACTAGACATACCACCTCTTCCATTACTACACATACCACCTCTTCAATTACTAGACATACCACCTCTTCTATTACTAGACATACCACCTCTTCTATTACTAGACATACCACCTCTTCTATTACTAGACATACCACCTCTTCCATTACTAGACATACCACCTCTTCTATTACTAGACATACCACCTCTTCTATTACTAGACATACCATCTCTTCTATTACTAGACATACCACCTCTTCTATCACTACCTAATCTATTACTACACATACCACCTCTTCGATTACTAGACATACCACCTCTTCTATTACTAGACATACTACCTCTTCTATTACTAGACATACCACCTCTTCTATTACCACCTCTTCTATTACTAGACATACCACCTCTTCTATTACTAGATATACCACCTCTTCTATTACTAGACATACCACCTCTTCTATTACTAGACATACCACCTCTTCTATTACTAGACATACCACCTCTTCTATTACTAGACATACCATCTCTTCTATTACTAGACATACCACCTATTCTATTACTAGACATACCACCTCTTCTATTACTAGACATACCACCTCTTCTATTACTAGACATACCACCTCTTCCATTACTAGACATACCACCTCTTCCATTACTAGATATACCACCTCTTCCATTACTAGACATACCACCTCTTCCATTACTAGATATACCACCTCTTCCATTACTAGACATACCACCTCTTCTATTACTAGACATACCACCTCTTCTATTACCACCTCTTCTATTACCACCTCTTCCATTACTAGACATACCACCTCTTCTATTACCACCTCTTCTATTACTAGACATACCATCTCTTCTATTACTAGACATACCACCTATTCTATTACTAGACATACCACCTCTTCTATTACTAGACATACCACCTCTTCTATTACTAGACATACCACCTATTCTATTACTAGACATACCACCTCTTCTATTACCACCTCTTCTATTACTAGACATACCACCTCTTCTATTACTAGACATACCATCTCTTCTATTACTAGACATACCACCTCTTCTATTACTAGACATACCACCTCTTCTATTACTAGACATACCATCTCTTCTATTACTAGACATACCATCTCTTCTATTACTAGACATACCACCTATTCTATTACTAGACATACCATCTCTTCTATTACTAGACATACCACCTATTCTATTACTAGACATACCACCTCTTCTATTACTAGACATACCACCTCTTCTATTACTAGACATACCACCTCTTCCATTACTAGACATACCACCTCTTCCATTACTAGATATACCACCTCTTCCATTACTAGACATACCACCTCTTCTATTACCACCTCTTCTATTACCACCTCTTCCATTACTAGACATACCATCTCTTCTATTACTAGACATACCACCTATTCTATTACTAGACATACCACCTCTTCTATTACTAGACATACCACCTCTTCTATTACTAGACATACCATCTCTTCTATTACTAGACATACCACCTATTCTATTACTAGACATACCACCTCTTCTATTACTAGACATACCACCTCTTCTATTACTAGACATACCACCTATTCTATTACTAGACATACCACCTCTTCTATTACCACCTCTTCTATTACTAGACATACCACCTCTTCTATTACTAGACATACCATCTCTTCTATTACTAGACATACCACCTCTTCTATTACTAGACTTACCACCTCTTCTATTACTAGACATACCACCTCTTCTATTACTAGACATACCATCTCTTCTATTACCACCTCTTCTATTACTAGACATACCACCTCTTCTATTACTAGACATACCACCTCTTCTATTACTAGACTTACCACCTCTTCTATTACTAGACATACCACCTCTTCTATTACTAGACATACCACCTCTTCTATTACCACCTCTTCTATTACTAGACATACCACCTCTTCTATTACTAGACATACCACCTCTTCTATTACTAGACATACCACCTCTTCTATTACCACCTCTTCTATTACTAGACATACCACCTCTTCTATTACTAGACATACCACCTCTTCTATTACTAGACATACCACCTCTTCTAGTACTAGACATACCACCTCTTCTATTACTAAACATACCAGCTCTTCTATTACCACCTCTTCTATTACTAGACATACCACCTCTTCTATTACTAGACATACCACCTCTTCTATTACTAGACATACCACCTCTTCTATTACTAGACATAGCTGCAGTAAACTGTTCACTTGACAAATACAATTAGATGTTGATTTGGTCAACAACACATAGGCACCAGTATTCCCTACTGTAGTGCACCTATTTTATATAGAGAATAATGTACCACAGACACACAAATCAACAGTAACAGTAACATGTATGACTGTCAGGGTTCCTCTTCTGTCATTCTCTCTCTGGGCTAAGTCAAAAACAAGAGGAGCATGTATTTTGATTGCAAAGGGGTTTTCTAATGATCAATTAGCCTTTTAAAATGATAAACTTGGATTAGTTAACACAACGTGGCATTGGAACACAGGAGTGATGGTTGCTGGTAATGGTCCTTCGTACGCCTATGTAGATATTCCATTAAAAATCAGTCGTTTCCAGCTACAATAGTCATTTACAACATTAACAATGTCTACACTGAATTTCTGCTTAATTTGATATTATTTTAAAGGACAAAACATGTGCTTTTCTTAAAAAAAAACAACTTTTGAATGGTAGTCTAAGTAGTACATGTAAAAGTAGGAATCAATTCAAATTCCTCATACTGTATTAAGCAAACCAGACAGCACGATTTTCTTATTTATTGTATTGACGGGTAGCCAGGGTCACACTCCAACCCTCAGACATCATTTACAAACAAAGCATTTGTGTTTAGTCAGTCCACCAGATCAGAGGCAGTAGGAATGTTCTCTTGATAAGTTTGTTAATTAGACCATTTTCTGTCCTGCTAAGCATAAAAAAATGTAATGAATACTTTTGGCTGTCAGGGAAAACATTATTTTCTTTAGGAAAAAAAGTGTAAAAAAATATAAATCATCAAGTACAGATACCCTCAAAAAAGTATTTTCACTTAATTACTTTAGACCAATGTGCTGACGTTAGTTATCTACTTTCAAACTTTACATGATTATAGTGGAATCAGACGCTGTTCAGATTCTATGTTTGGCAAGGTTTGTTCATGTCTGTCACCATTTTAAGATGTTATGAGTCAGGACTAAACAGAGACACAGGCTTTCATTAACCCATATTTTATTACTGTAATCCCCCAACCCCAAGCACCGTTGTACAATGTTTGCACTGAGTTACTAGACTGAGTTGAATTCACAAATGGCACCATATTCCCTAAATAGTCACTAATCATTATGGGCCCTGGTGAAAAGTAGTGCAATATATATAGAATAATCTGATTTTATTTGGAATGCAAACAAAGCCAATAAGCTGTTGAGCTGGTCTGGAGTAACAGTTGCTATTGTGTTTAACATAATTCAAAAAAAATAACGATTAATCTCTGTCAGGAGGAGGGCCACTCTCCCTCCCTCCGTCCGTCCCTCCCTCCTCTTCCTCCCCTCCTCCTCAATGGACCATTATTCCCTCAGAACAGAATGGGTCTCAGGGGAGCAGGGAGGGTGAAGGGAACAGCATTCTACTGCTGGCACAAGAATCAGCCATGACAGAGAGAGAGAGAGCAGAAACAGCTGGGTCTTTCAGTACTAAAAATAGCTCCTGTTGTAAAGGCATCTGGAGGCCCTACAGCACAGAGATCATATGACTAGCTGAGTCGCCCACAAAGACCACTGGCTGGATCGCTCCTCTCTCTAAACAGGTAAAGGTACTGTCCTGTTTCTAGATACCTGGCTATTTATCAGCTGGATCGCTCCTCTCTCTAAACAGGTAAAGGTACTGTTCTGTTTCTATCTACCTGGCTATTCATCTGAACAGGTAAAGGTACTGTCCTGTTTCTAGCTACCTGGCTATTCATCAGCTGGATCGCTCCTCTCTCTGAACAGGTAAAGGTACTGTCCTGTTTCTATCTTCCTGGCTATTCATCAGCTGGATTGCTCCTCTCCCTGAACAGGTAAAGGTACTGTCCTGTTTCTAGCTACCTGGCTATTCATCAGCTGGATCGCTCCTCTCTCTGAACAGGTAAAGGTACTGTCCTGTTTCTATCTTCCTGGCTATTCATCAGCTGGATTGCTCCTCTCCCTGAACAGGTAAAGGTACTGTCCTGTTTCTAGCTACCTGGCTATTCATCAGCTGGATCGCTCCTCTCTCTGAACAGGTAAAGGTACTGTCCTGTTTCTATCTACCTGGCTATTCATCAGCTGGATCGCTCCTCTCTCTAAACAGGTGAAGGTACTGTCCTGTTTCTAGATACCTGGCTATTTATCAGCTGGATCGCTCCTCTCTCTGAACAGGTAAAGGTACTGTCCTGTTTCTAGCTACCTTGCTATTCATCAGCTGGATCACTCCTCTCTCTGAACAGGTAAAGGTACTGGCCTGTTTCTAGCTACCTGGCTATTCATCAGCTGAATCGCTCCTCTCTCTGAACAGGTAAAGGTACTGTCCTGTTTCTAGCTACCTGGCTATTCATCAGCTGGATCGCTCCTCTCTCTGAACAGGTAAAGGTACTGTCCTGTTTCTAGCTACCTGGCTATTTATCAGCTGGATCGCTCCTCTCTCTGAACAGGTAAAGGTACTGTCTGTTTCTATCTACCTGGCTATTCATCTGAACAGGTAAAGGTACTGTCCTGTTTCTATCTACCTGGCTATTCATCTGAACAGGTAAAGGTATAAGGCTGGGCGGTATACCTGGCTATTCATCTGAACAGGTAAAGGTATAAGGCTGGGCGGTATACCTGGCTATTCATCTGAACAGGTAAAGGTATAAGGCTGGGCGGTATACCTGGCTATTCATCTGAACAGGTAAAGGTATAAGGCTGGGCGGTATACCTTATTAGACTATATCCCACTATTGATGCAGGAACCGGTTTGAGTTTCTACTTGACCTTCTCTAACGGTATTTCAATGTTTGTTTTTGTTAAATGTGATATGCAGCTCCAACTCGTGTCCATTTTTATGGTTCACTCTGTTTGCTACTTGAATCGTAGTTTCTCCTCCTGCTGCATTCCACTTCCCACACCAAGACCCGCCCCCCTGTCACTCAAGGAGAGAGCAGCTTCTCGACCATGGAGTCAAGAGAACTGTCTTGCCGTTCACTCTGCATGGCCAGATGGATGCAGAGAGATGTTGGTGACAAGGCTTTCCACAAGCCTTCTAGAATTACACTATTAGTTTGTATCCTACTGTCTGCTAGTTTGTCTTTTCTTAGCAAGTTGTTGCTAAAATAAATTGGGTTAACCGCTAATGCTAATCAATCGTTAGTTAGCTGCAAACGTAGCTAGCTAGCGAATACAGCCTGGTACCAGTGCTGGTGTACACCAAGATAAGCACGTTGTTTGTGCAACGGTATCTTCTAAATCAGAGAGGAATAAGCGAAGCATGAATATGTTAGCAAGCTATATGGAGGTAAAAAAAACATAATGTAACATCTAATTAGGTTCACCTGGAAACATGACCAATCATTGTTTTCCTACCCAGTCAATAATTCCTCCCTGGCTTATTCATTCATTGTCATGTCAAACAACAAATGTATTCAAGGTGCTGCCCACGATATTCCAACTATAGAATTAAAATAATCATTCTATTTCCATGACTTCAACAGTTCACCAAATAACTAGGCATAGATTTTTGCCCATATTATGCAGCTAGCTCTGAGGGGCACCGTGTAGAAATGCTAACAGCAGAGCTGGAAATGTATGAAAAGGTGGAGGAAAAAGATGTCTGGAAGTTGGATTGAAACGGTATAAAACATTCAGAACGGAGATGTGTTGCCACCTTGGGAGTCATGAACTACTCAAAGCATATTTAGAACTTTTATGTTTCAAAAACATAAAATACAGTCAAATACTGTCAAAAACATTGATATTTTGGTCATATCGCCCTATAAAGTTATACTGTCTGTTTCTAGCTACCTGGCTTTTCATCAGCTGGATAGGTTAATCTAGGAACTCCTAGAGGACAATGGAAGTTGTTAATCATTTGAATAATATAGGGCTGACTTCAACTTTGTCCGTCACCGAGGGACATTGTTTCATACCTGGGACCAGACAGACACACCAACAGACAGTGTGTGTTCCAGACAGCCCACGGGGGGGGCCAGTACAAAAAAATATATATACAAAAATAAAAAATGCAGGAAATGAAAATGAAATGTATGTATTCACTACTGTAAGTCGCTCTGGATAAGAGTGTCTGCTAAATGACTAAAATGTAAAAAATGTGTTGCCTGTGAGACTGGGGTGTGTACTGCTTGTCCCTGTAGGGCACTGAGACACCAGAGTCTGGGAACAGCCCTAGAGACATTGGGGTGTGCCAGTCTGCCCTCTTCCTCCCTTCCTTGGGGAATACTTAGAGACCAGAGGCCCCACTAGAGCATCCCTAGCATGCAATCAGATCCTAGCTGTGGGATAAATGAGGATATTCTCTGTCCAGACGTAGCAATTAGCAAGGGAAGGATCCTAGTTAACAACTTCAGGGTTTCAGGCCCATTTCTCACACACACACATGAGATGGTGCGGGCCAGTATGGACTGAGGTAAAGCTGGCATCACAGTCAGCTTCTGGATTGGCCTCTTAAAAATGTATTTAAGGCCTTATTTAATGGCTGGGAATAAGATTAAGTCTTGTTGAACAGTTTTTTACTTTTTAAATGTATTGAGACTTTATTGGCAAAATTAAATCAAGTTCGATTCCCACGAGTTAGATCTGATGGTGCGGTTTTGCAAAAGTTATTGAGGCAAGTTCCAAGCAATACAACTTTATTTTTTAAAGTTCAAGTTAAAGTATCTCTGAAACTCCTAGATAAAACTGTGAATACATGAATTCTAATAACGTCAATCAGCTCCAGTCATTTAAGAAGTCCAGCGTTTTAAAACTGCTTTGATGCTTCAGCCTCACTCCTAGCTGTCTGTCTGCTGTCTGGAACGATGTTAAACAGATTTTAATCAATGAGCAGAAAGCTGACGAGCTGGTCGGTGTGTGTGTGTGTGTGTGTGTGTGTGTGTGTGTGTGTGTGTGTGGAGTAGAATTAAATCCCAACATTTCTCCAATCTGATGATTGGCTTCATGTATTGGTGATTAAATCACAGTCTTTGATGTTAAAGAGGAGACACTCCTCGAGGCCAAAAGAGTTTACACTCATTATTAACATCATCAGACAGTGTGGACAGTGTGGCGCCTCGCAACATTGCCTCTTCAACCTCAGGAGGCTGAAAAAATTTGACTTGTCACCTAAAACCCTCACAAATTTTTACAGATGCACAATTGAAAGTATCCTGTCGGGCTGTATCACCGCCTGGTACGGAAACTGCACCGCCCGCAACCACAGGGGGTGGTGCGGTCTGCACAACGCATCACCGGGGGCACAGTGCCTGTCCTCCAGGACGTCTACAACACCCGTTGTCACAGGATGGCCAAAAAGATCATCAAAGGCATTAACCACCCGAGCCACAGCCTGTTCACCCCGCTATCGTGCAGAAGGCGAGGTCAGAATAGGTGCATCAAAGCTGGGATGAAGAGACTGAAAAACAGCTTCTATTTAAAGGGCATCAGACTATTACATAGCCATCACTAGCCGGCTTCCACCCGGTTACTCAGCCCTGCACCTTAGAGGCTGCTGCCCTATACATAGACATGGAATCACTGGCCACTTAAATAATGGAACACTAGTCACTCTAATAATGTTCACATATATATTGTATTGTACTGTATTTTAGTCAATGCCACTCCGATATTGCTCATCCTAATATTTATATATTTCTTAATTCCATTGTTTTACTTTTATATTTGTGTGTATTGTTGTGACTTGTTAGATACTACTGCACTGATGGAGCTAGGAGCACAAGCGTTTCACTACACCCACAATAACATCTGATAAACATGTTTATGGACCAATAACATCTGATGAATATGTGTCTGGACCAATAACATCTGATAAACATGTGTATGGACCAATAACATCTGATAAACATGTGTCTGGACCAATAACATCTGATAAATATGTGTCTGGACCAATAACATCTGATAAACATGTGTATGGACCAATAACATCTGATAAACATGTGTCTGGACCAATAACATCTGATAAATATGTGTCTGGACCAATAACATCTGATAAACATGTGTATGGACCAATAACATCTGATAAACATGTGTCTGGACCAATAACATCTGATAAATATGTGACCAATAACATCTGATAAACATGTGTATGGACCAATAACATCTGATAAACATTAGTCTGTGACCAATAACATCTGATAAACATGTGACCAATAACAGCTGATAAACATGTGTATGGACCAATAACATCTGATAAACATGTGTATGGACCAATAACATCTGGTAAACATGTGTATGGACCAATAACATCTGATAAACATGTGACCAATAACATCTGATAAACATGTGACCAATAACATCTGATAAACATGTGTATGGACCAATAACATCTAATAAACATGTGTATGGACCAATAACATCTGATAAACATGTGTATGGACCAATAACATGTGATAAACATTAGTCTGTGACCAATAACATCTGATAAACATGTGACCAATAACATCTGATAAACATGTGACCAATAACATCTGATAAACATGTGTATGGACCAATAACATCTGGTAAACATGTGACCAATAACATCTGATAAACATGTGATGTATCGTATTGTACTCACCTGGGTTGAAATCTTGAAACAGTGGTTGCGTTGGGCGGTGTTTGCACTTTTGGGACTTTTCTTATTGGTTACATTCCAACAGACAAGTTCAATCAAGCACAGCTAATGGACTTGACATGATTTAAAATAGTATGTGAACCCAGGTCTCACCCCCTACAACGGTAGCTGTTTGTCTAAGTGATCTATCGTATTGTAAGACCTATTCTAAAGCCACTTTCCTCCAAGCATCAGAAGCATCAGGTAGGATAACCATCTCTACTCTCAGGGTGATAAGGCCATTTGGCTCAGATCTGGGGGATGTGTCCCAAACGGCACCCTATTCCCTATATAGTGCACTACTTTTGACTAAAGCCCCTACGAGCCCTGGTCAAAAGTAGTGCACTATATAGGGAATAGGGTTCCATTTGGGATCCACACTGTAAGTACAGGCTGAAAGGACAATCAAAGGTGAGATAGCTTTTCTCTTTTCCTCCCAACAGACCAGTGAGCATTTCACATAACGCATTCTCCTCTCCTTCTGTTCTCCTCTCCTCCGCTCCTCCTCTCCTCCTGTTCTCCCCTCCTCCTCCTCCTCCCCTCCTGTTCTCCCCTCCTCCTACTCTCCTCCTCTCCTTCAGGTATCCACCCCTCCTCTCCTCCTCCACTCCTCCAGCTCTCCTCTCGTCCTCCTCTCCTCTCCTCCTCTACTCCTCCTCTCCTCTCCTCCTCCAGGTCTCCTCTCCTCCTACTCTCCTCCTCTACTCCAGATTTCCTCTCCTCCTCTCCTCCAGGTCTCCACTTCTCCTACTCTCCTCCTCTCCTCCAGGTCTCCTCTCCTCCAGGTCTCCTCTCCTCCTCCTCTCCTCTCCTCCTACTCTCCTCCTCCAGGTCTCCTCTCCTCCTCCTCTCCTCCTCCTCTCCTCCTCCAGGTCTCCTCTCCTCCTCTCCTCCTACTCTTCCCTTCCTCTCCTCTAGGTCTCCACTCCTCCTCTTCTCCTCCCCTCCTCCTCACCTCCTCTCCTCCACCCAGCAAACCTAACTGCTTTCCAGTCATCCTAAAACAATTGCAGCCGTAAAGAGGCCCTACAGTCTACATCTCGTATGAGTCTCAAATGGCACCCTATTCCCTACATAGTGCACTTCTTCAACACTGGCACCCTATTCCCTACATAGTGCACTACTACAACACTGGGACCCTACTCCCTATATAGTGCACCACTACAACACTGGGACCCTATTCCCTATATAGTGCACCACTACAACACTGGGACCCTATTCCCTATATAGTGCACTACTACACCACTGGGACCCTATATAGTGCACTACTACAACACTGGAACCCTATTCCCTATATAGTGCACTACTACAACACTAGGGCCCTATTCCCTATATAGTGCACTACTACAACACTGGGACCCTATTCCCTATATAGTGCACTACTACACCACTGGGACCCTATTTCCTATATAGTGCACTACTACGACACTGGGACCCTATTCCCTATATAGTGCACTACTACAACACTGGGACCCTATTTCCTATATAGTGCACTACTACAACACTGGGACCCTATTCCCTATATAGTGCACTACTACACCACTGGGACCCTATTCCCTATATAGTGCACTACTACACCACTGGGACCCTATTTCCTATATAGTGCACTACTACGACACTGGGACCCTATTCCCTATATAGTGCACTACTACAACACTGGGACCCTATTCCCTATATAGTGCACTACTACACCACTGGGACCCTATTTCCTATATAGTGCACTACTACGACACTGGGACCCTATTCCCTATATAGTGCACTACTACAACACTGGGACCCTATTTCCTATATAGTGCACTACTACAACACTGGGACCCTATTCCCTATATAGTGCACTACTACACCACTGGGACCCTATATAGTGCACTACTACAACACTGGGACCCTATTCCCTATATAGTGCACTACTACAACACTGGGGCCCTATTCCCTATATAGTGCACTACTACAACACTGGGACTCTATTCCCTATATAGTGCACTACTACACCACTGGGACCCTATTCCCTATATAGTGCACTACTACAACACTGGGACCCTATTCCCTATATAGTGCACTACTACACCACTGGGACCCTATTCCCTATATAGTGCACTACTACAACACTGGGACCCTATTCCCTATATTGTGCACTACTACACCACTGGGACCCTATTTCCTATATAGTGCACTACTACGACACTGGGACCCTATTCCCTATATAGTGCACTACTACAACACTGGGACCCTATTCCCTATATAGTGCACTACTACAACACTGGGACCCTATTTCCTATATAGTGCACTACTACAACACTGGGACCCTATTTCCTATATAGTGCACTACTACAACACTGGGACCCTATTCCCTATATAGTGCACTACTACAACACTGGGACCCTATTCCCTATATAGTGCACTACTACAACACTGGGACCCTATATAGTGCACTACTACAACACTGGGACCCTATATAGTGCACTACTACAACACTGGGACCCTATATAGTGTACTACTACAACACTGGGGCCCTATTCCCTATATAGTGCACTACTACAACACTGGGGCCCTATTCCCTATATAGTGCACTACTACAACACTGGGGCCCTATTCCCTATATAGTGCACTACTACAACACTGGGGCCCTATTTCCTATATAGTGCACTACTACAACACTGGGACCCTATTTCCTATATAGTGCACTACCACAACACTGGGACCCTATTCCCTATATAGTGCACTACTACAACACTGGGACCCTATTCCCTATATAGTGCACTACTACAACACTGGGACCCTATTTCCTATATAGTGCACTACCACAACACTGGGACCCTATTCCCTATATAGTGCACTACTACAACACTGGGACCCTATTTCCTATATAGTGCACTACCACAACACTGGGACCCTATATAGTGCACTACCACAACACTGGGACCCTATATAGTGCACTACCACAACACTGGGACCCTATTCCCTATATAGTGCACTACTACAACACTGGGACCCTATTCCCTATATAGTGCACTACTACAACACTGGGACCCTATTTCCTATATAGTGCACTACCACAACACTGGGACCCTATTCCCTATATAGTGCACTACTACAACACTGGGACCCTATTTCCTATATAGTGCACTACTACAACACTGGGGCCCTATTCCCTATATAGTGCACTACTACAACACTGGGACCCTATTTCCTATATAGTGCACTACTACAACACTGGGGCCCTATTCCCTATATAGTGCACTACTACAACACTGGGACCCTATTCCCTATATAGTGCACTACTACAACACTGGGACCCTATTTCCTATATAGTGCACTACTACAACACTGGGGCCCTATTCCCTATATAGTGCACTACTACAACACTGGGACCCTATTCCCTATATAGTGCACTACCACAACACTGGGACCCTATTCCCTATATAGTGTACTACTACAACACTGGGGCCCTATTCCCTATATAGTGCACTACTACAACACTGGGACCCTATTCCCTATATAGTGCACTACTACAACACTGGGGCCCTATTCTCTATATCACCACCTGGATTGGGGCATGTAGCAACATTTAAAAATGTGTTTCTTACAAAAGTCGAGACTCAGAGCTAATAAATACAGTTGAGGAACAAGGGGAAATGAATTCTGCTTTGAAAGTTGATAAACTTGTAACCCCACTTTTGAGAAAATGGCCCGTGAGCTCTCACCTACTGGAGAGCTCTTATTTGTCTCCACCCATTCAGCATCGTTCACACCCTCTTAAGCTTTAGCCCCACCCATCTCTTTAAGGATTCACGTGAGGCCATGCACCCCATTATTTATATTTCTACTTTGCACTTTCTTCCACTGCAAATCTACCATTCCAGTGTTTTACTTGCTATATTGTATTTACTTCGCCACCATGGCCTTTTTTCTTGCCTTTACCTCCCTTATCTCACCTCATTTGCTCACATTGTATATAGACTTATTTTTCTACTGTATTATTGACTGTATGTTTGTTTATTCCATGTGTAACACTGTGTTGTTGTATGTGTCGAACTGCTTTGCTTTATCTTGGCCAGGTCGCAATTGTAAATGAGAACTTGTTCTCAACTAGCCTACCTGGTTAAATAAAGGTGAAATAAATAAATAAATAAATGTGCTAAACAGAGTGAGTAAGGTAGATTTCAAGACTAAAAGTGGTGAAAGTAGTAGCAGAAAGTAGTAGTAAAAATACACTTTAACTAGTCGTCCTATATCCTAATCTGACTTTGGTGCAGGTCATGTTGACACATTACCGTCTCTGGTAAACACACACTATCTCAAATAAAAGCTATGTTTATTTGTCACATGCATAGGATACAGAAGCTGTAAACGGTACAGTGAAATGGTTACTTGCACAGTGTAGTCTTTGGTTTAGACATAGCTAGCTAGCTAAACAACGAACCAGAATCCCAATTTATGCATCATGCACCATGCATGCATCTGTAGGTAGCTAAAGCTAACCAACTAGGTTCAATGTTAGCTAGCTAGCTAACAAATAACATTACTACACAGATCATACACGTAACGTTAGCTAGCTAGCTAACAAATAATATTACTACACAGATCATACATGTAACGTTAGCTAGCTAGCTAACATTAGGCTATAACTAGCAATGCAAATGGATTTCTGAGATACTAATAATATTACTACACAGATCATACATGTAACGTTAGCTAGCTAGATAACAAATAATATTACTACACAGATCATACACGTAATGTTAGCTAGCTAGCTAACATTAGGCTATAACTAGCAATGCAAATGGATTTCTGATATACAAATAATATTACTACACAGATCATACACGTAACGTTAGCTAGCTAGCTAACAAATAACATTACTACACAGATCATACACGTAACGTTAGCTAGGTAGCTAACAAATAATATTACTACACAGATCATACACGTAACGTTAGCTAGCTAGCTAACAAATAACATTACTACACAGATCATACACGTAACGTTAGCTAGCTAGCTAACAAATAACATTACTACACAGATCATACACGTAACGTTAACTAGGTAGCTAACAAATAACATTCCTACACAGATCATACAGGTAGCGTTAGCTAGGTAGCTAACAAATAACATTACTACACAGATCATACACGTAACGTTAGCTAGCTAGCCAGCCAACTAACCTCAGGTAGCTAACAGTACGCTTTAACTTGCAATGAAAACAACTTTTTGACAAAAGTAGAAACGTATAACATCTAACAATGTAGCTAGACTCTAACCCGTATACATGATAATGAACGTTTCTCCCTCTGTCATGGATGTTCGCCGTTAGTTTGAAGATGTCATCCGGAGACAGGTGTTTTATACTGTGGAATCATCTCTCTGCTTCCGCCGGGCATTTCACTGATTTCAAAACTCGATCAACTTCTTCCGTGACAACAACACTGTTATTAATCGCCTTTTTCTTCTGATGACAGTGATGGGAGAAGACTCTACAATGGTTCAATGAAAATGTTTGTACCTAAATCAGGGATTTCCTCATTGTCTGATTCATTTTCAGTGTCAGAGAGAGTCAGCATGGTGCGATTGCCTCCAGAAGGCAGTCCATCACAACTTTTTCCCACTGATCTTTGTCGATAGACCGTTTAACTTCAGGGCAGCAATGCAACACTTTTACAGTTCTTCATGATATCTTTCAAAATAATTGTGTTAGCAAGGATTATCTACACATACTGAGCAGCTCATGTTATAGACAGAAGCGTGCTACATGGCAGACCAATCAGAACTCATCTCTCAGCATGTCCAGCCCATCCATTATCTCAGCCAATCATGCCTAGCGGGAAGTTTCTTGTATTTTTCCGTAGCTAAACCAACTAGGCTTGTAATTTAACAATTGTATTCGTATTTACAGATGGCATACACGTTTGTTATTAAGGCACATGAAAATTCACGTTCCAGAAGTAATTTCTGCCCCAAAACGCATTTTGATTAAAAAAAAATAAACATTGAAATGTCTCTCCTGTAAAGTAGTGACGTGCAACATACGCCTAGCTTCTTGCTTTCAGCCGTCAAGAGGCCCTACATCTCAAATGGCACCCTATTCCCTACATAGTGCACTACTATGCAGCTATGGGCCCTGGTCAAAAGTAGAGCACTAAATAAGGAATAGGGTGCCATTTGGAACACGGACTACATCTCATATCTCTGTTTTGTTCAGAACCAAGTGTTTGTTTGGTTAACGAGGGGAGATTAGAGCTTCTGACTGGCAGCTGGTGAATGCTACTATTCTATCAGACAGAACAGAACAGAGCAGACAACCAGCTAATGCTAATTACCCACCATTCAAGATGTGTGGGGCTGAGGGGAGACAACAGCGTTATCTGGAGTACTCTCAGAGTGGGAGATACAATCAGAGACACCTCTTAACCAGGTGCTGAGTAGGACTTTAATCAGATATGTTACATTTAGACGGCAGGTGGAACGCAGGGAAGGGAGAGGAGGGGGGTAGGTGGTGTTAATTTGTAGGTCGAGGCTTTTCCGGATCGTCACGGTAACCTTTGCCCCGCCCCCTTGTTTTCCGACATCAATCAATTCCAAATGGGGAAAAGTAAACGCTTCCCTCCGCTTCTGGCAGGTCATTTCTCCTGGAGCAGATTAGAGCGACACACACACTGATGTCGACGCAGACACACACACACACACACACCCACACCCTAAACCTGCCTGCTTAAAATGAGTGGCGTCCTTCCTAATAAATTGTCTGTGTGTCACTGGGGGGTTCCAATCTATCTGTGGTGCAGCCAGTCAGCCAGCCAGCCAGTCAGCCAGTCAGCCAGCCTGCCAGTCAGTCAGCCAGCCAGCCAGTCAATCAGCCAGCCAGCCGCTGTGAGATTAGGCGTCAGATTGGAGAGGGAAACAATATCCATTAGTCTGGAGAGCTACCTTTGCTAGAAACATTAAGAAGAAAAAAAAGCCGCTGCTATCCTCCATTCCATTAGACCAATTCCTCTGGACCCGTATGTATGTGTTAGAGTTCTCATCGGGCCTGAAACTCTGAGCCCGGTCCGACCCAAACTCGGTGAGCTGAAGCTCGAGCCCAGGCCCGGTCCGACATCACAGAAATGAAATGACCCCGAACCTGAAAAAAAGCATGATTTTTGAAAAACGAATTTTCCTTAAACTGTTAGTGAGAACAATGCGGCGGAGTCGGGCGGCAGTGGAGTGAGGAGACAAGGAAACAGCCATTGGGCCTAGAAAAAGCAGAGCGAGAGGAAAACTCAATTTACACTGAACAAAAATATAAAAGCAACATGTAAAGTGTTGGTCCCATGTTTCATGAGCTGAAATTAAAGATCCCAGACATTTTTCATATGCACAAAAAGCAAATTTCTTTCAGATTTTGGGCACAAATTTGTTTACATCCCTGTTATTGAGCATTTCTCCTTTGCCAAGATAATCCATCCACCTGACAGGTGTGGCAGATCAAGAAGCTGATTAAACTGCATGATCATTACACAGGTGCACCTTGTGCTGGGGCCAATAAACACACAACACAATGCCACAGATATCTAAAGTGTTGAGGGAGTTGGCATGGTGACTGCAGGAGTGTCCAACAGAGCTGTTACCAGAGAATGTCATTTAGCGAATTACGTCCAACCGGCTTCACAACCTCAGACCACGTGTATGACGTTGCGTGGGTGAGCGGTGGTTTGCTGAGGTCAACGTTGTGAACAGAGTGCCCCATGGTTCCGGTGGGGTTATGGTATGGGCAGGCATAAGCTACAATTTGAATGCACAGAGATACTGTGACGAAATCCTGAGGCCCATTGTCGTGCCATTCATCCACCGCCATCACCTCATGGCCCCATGTCACAAGGATCTGTTCACAATTCCTGGAAGCTGAAAGTGTCCCAGTTCTTCCAGACATGTCAACCATTGAGCATGTTTGGGATGCTCTGGATCCAATTCCCGCCAATATCCAGCAACTTCGCACAGCCATGGAAGAGGACGGAAGTACCTTCCACAGATTAACTCTGCGAAGGAGTGCTGATTGATGCAAATGGTGGTCACACAAGATCCTGACTGGTTTTCTTATCCACGCCTCTACCTTTTTTTTTAAGGTACGTATATGTGACCAACAGATGAATATCATTCCCAGGCATGTGAAATACATAGATTAGGGCCTAATATTTTTTGTTTCAATTGACTGTTTTCCTTATATGAGCAGTAACATACTCTGTTTCCCGGAAACATGGCTCTCTCGGGATATACTGTCGGAGTCGGTCCAGCCATCTTGATTCTCAGTTCATCGCGCCGACAGGAATAAACATCACTCCGGGAAGAAGAACAGCGGGGGGTGTATGTTTGTTTCATGATTAACAACTCATGGTGTAATTGTAATAATATAAGGGAACTCCTTTTGTTTACCTGATCTAGAATACCTCACAATCAAATGCTGACCATATTACCTCCCAAGAGAATTCTCTTCGGTTGTCATGGTTGTCGTCGGTGAAGGAGGACCAAAACGCAGCAGGTAGGGGTATGCTCATCTTGAATATTATTTATTTTAAAAAAAATGAATACAAAAGGAACAAAAACACGAGAACTAACGAACGAACAACAACAAACAGTCTGGCAAAGCCTAAGGCTCAACACAGAACAATCACCCACAAATAACAAACACAAACACACCCTAATATATGGGACTCTCAATCAAAGGCAGATAG
Organism: Salmo trutta; assembly: GCF_901001165.1. Classification (NCBI taxonomy): domain Eukaryota; kingdom Metazoa; phylum Chordata; class Actinopteri; order Salmoniformes; family Salmonidae; genus Salmo; species Salmo trutta. The sequence goes on along the minus strand of NC_042987.1, from coordinate 40,446,221 downwards.
ACAACACCTGCCTTCAACTGAGAGTCCCAACCCCAATTAACCAAACATAGAACACACTCACCAGACTACACATAGAATTACATAAACATAGACCATCAACCAAAAACCCAGAAATACTAAATCAAACACCCTTTAAACAACCACACCACCCTGAACCACATAAAACAAATACCCTCTGCCACGTCCTGACCAAACTACAATACTAATTAACCCTTATACTGGCCAGGACGTGACAGTACCCCCCCCTTAAAGGTGCTAACCCCGGAAGCACCTTTAAAACAAAAAACAAAACAAAAACAACAACCCCAAACAACAAAACAAAAATTCCCCTCTACTAAAGAGAGGGAAGGGAGGGTGGCTGCCGTCAACGACGGCACTGTGCTACACCCCCCCCTCCCCAACCCACCTATATCAGGAGGTGGCTCCGGTTCTGGCCTTTCCCGGCAGTCGGGCCACTCTGGCAGTTCGGGGCAGTCTGGCCAGTCTGGCAACTCGGGGCAGTCTGGCAACTCGGGGCAGTCTAGCAACTCGGGACAGTCTGGGCAGTCTGGCAACTCGGGACAGTCTGGGCAGTCTGGCAACTCGGGACAGTCTGGGCAGTCTGGCAACTCGGGACAGTCTGGGCAGTCTGGCAACTCGGGACAGTCTGGGCAGTCTGGCAGCTCGGGACAGTCTGGGCAGTCTGGCAGCTCGGGACAGTCTGGGCAGTCTGGCACCTCGGGACAGTCTGGGCAGTCTGGCCACTCCGGCAGTTCAGGGCAGTCTGGCCACTCCGGCAGTTCAGGGCAGTCTGGCCACTCCGGCAGTTCAGGGCAGTCTGGCCACTCCGGCAGTTCAGCGCAGTCTGGCCACTCCGGCAGTTCAGGGCAGTCTGGCCACTCCGGCAGTTCAGGGCAGTCTGGCCACTCCGGCAGTTCAGCGCAGTCTGGCCACTCCGGCAGTTCAGCGCAGTCTGGCCACTCCGGCGACTGTTGACTGGCGGGCAGCTCCAACGACTGTTGACTGGAGGGCAGCTCCGACGACTGTTGACTGGCGGGCAGCTCCGACGACTGTTGACTGGCGGGCAGCTCCGACGACTGTTGACTGGCGGGCAGCTCCGACGACTGTTGACTGGCGGGCAGCTCCGACGACTGTTGACTGGCGGGCAGCTCTGACGACTGTTGACTGGCGAGGCTGGGTTTACGCACTTGCAGGCTAGTGCGGGGAGCGGGAACAGGACGAGTCGGACTAGGTTGACGCACTTCCGGGTCCGCACGAGAGACAGGAGCTGGAAACCCAGGGTTATGGAGGTGCACAGCCGGTCTAGATCTTACCTCCTGCACAACCCGCCTTGGCTGGATGGAACTAGTAGCCCTGTACGAGCGGCGTGCTCGTACAGGGCAGACTGGGCTGTGCAGGGGCCTGATGGTAGCCGTGCGTAGAGCGGGAGTTGGGTAGCCTGGTCCTCGGAGGCGTACCGGCGACCAGATGCGCTGCGCAGGCATCCTCCTACCAGGCTGGATGCCCGCTCTAGCACGGCACCTGCGAGGGGCTGGAATAACTCGCACCGGACTGTGCGTGCGTATGGGTGAGATAGTGCGCTTCTCAACGAAACATAGCGCTCTCCACCCCATACGCTCCTCCATATAACCACGGGTAGCTGGCTTCCGGCTCTTCCTACGCCTAGCCAAACTACCCGTGTGCCCCCCCAAAAAAATGTCTTGGGGGTGCCTCTCGTGCTTCTCCCTCAGCGCGTCTAGGGCCTCGTACCTCCGCCTCTCTGCCTTGGCTGCCTCAATTTCCCACTGCGGGCGCTGATAATCCCCAGCCTGATGCCAAGGTCCGGCCCCGTCCAGAATTTCCTCCCAGGTCCACTTCTCCCGCCAGTCCAACTCCAATTCCTTCTGCTCCTTCCTCTGCTGCTTGGTCCTTGAGTGGTGGGTGATTCTGTCACGGTTGTCGTCGGTGAAGGAGGACCAAAACGCAGCAGGTATGTGTATGCTCATCTTGAATATTATTTCTTTTTAAAAAATGAATACAAAAGGAACAAAAACACGAGAACTAACGAACGAACAACAACAAACAGTCTGGCAAAGCCTAAGGTTCAACACAGAACAATCACCCACAAATAACAAACACAAACACACCCTAATATATGGGACTCTCAATCAAAGGCAGATAGACAACACCTGCCTTCAACTGAGAGTCCCAACCCCAATTAACCAAACATAGAACACACTCACCAGACTACACATAGAAATACATAAACATAGACCATCAACCAAAAACCCAGAAATACTAAATCAAACACCCTTTAAACAACCACTCCACCCTGAACCACATAAAACAAAAACCCTCTGCCACGTCCTGACCAAACTACAATACTAATTAACCCTTATACTGGCCAGGACGTGACATCGGTAATTGTCACAGACACACATATCTCACACATATCTCCCCCCTCAAGCCGATACCACGACGGACATCAAGGAACTTCACTGGACTTTATGCAAACTGGAAAACCATATATCCTGAGGCTGTATTTATTGTAGCTGGGGACAACGCATCACCCGGGGGGTAAACTACCTAAAACCAGACAACCATAGTCCCCATGCCCAGGAACGCCAAGGTAACCTGCCTACGTGACTATCGCCCCATAGCACTCACATCTATAGCCATGAAATGCTTTGAAAGGCTGGTCATGACTCACATCAACACCATCATCCCAGACACCCTGGACCCACTCTAATTCACATACCGCCCCAACAGATCCACAGATGACAACATTTCTATTACACTCCGCACAGCCCTCACCCACCAGTAAAAAATATATATACTTTTGTAAAAATGCTGTTTATTGACTACAGCTCAGCATTCTACACCAAAGTCCCTTCAAAGCTCATCAATAACCTCAGGACCCTGGGACTGAATACCTCCCTCTACAACTGGATCCTGGACATCCTGACGGGCCGACCCGAAAACATCCGCCATACTGACCATCAACACGGGGGCCCCTCAGGGGTGTGTGCTTAGTCCCCTCCTGTACTCCCTGTTCACCTACAACTGAGTGACCGTGCACGATTCCAACATCACTTGGGCCAAGCTTCCTGCCATCCAGGAACTCTATACCAGGTGGTGTCAGAGGAAGGCCCCAAAACATTTGCAAAGACTCCAGCCACCCAAGTCATAGACTGTTCTCTCTGCTACCAAGTCTGGAACCAACAGGACCCTGAACAGCTTCTACCCCCAAGCCATATCTCTGCTGAACAAGACTGCTGAATAGTTAATCAAATGGCTACCTGGACTACATGCTTTGACACTTTTTTCACTAACTCCCTTGCACTGACTCTACCCACCCACACAAACATACTTCCACTGACACTCCAATACACACAAACACACATACACACACACAAACACACACACACTACATATGCCCAGACACACATAACGTGCGCACACATGAATGCTGACTCCACACACACTCACACTTTATCCCTACCTACAGTATACTGCTGTTACTGTCTATTATCTATCCTGTTGCCTAGTCACTTTACCCCTACCTACAGTATACTGCTGCTACTGTCTATTATCTATCCTTTATCCCTACCTACAGTATACTGCTGTTAATGTCTATTATCTATCCTGTTGCCTAGTCACTTTACCCCTACCTACAGTATACTGCTGCTACTGTCTATTATCTATCATTTACCCCTACCTACAGTATACTGCTGCTACTGTCTATTATCTATCCTTTACCCCTACCTACAGTATACTGCTGTTACTGTCTATTATCTATAATTTACCCCTACCTACAGTATACTGCTGCTACTGTCTATTATCTATCCTTTACCCCTACCTACATTATACTGCTGTTACTGTCTATTATCTATCCTTTACCCCTACCTACAGTATACTGCTGTTACTGTCTATTATCTATCCTTTACCCCTACATACAGTATACTGCTGTTACTGTCTATTATCTATTCTTTACCCCTACCTACAGTATACTGCTGTTACTGTCATTATGTATGCTTTACCCCTACCTACAGTATATTGCTGTTACTGTCTATTATCTATCCTGTTGTCTAGTCACTTTACCCCTACCTACAGTATACTGCTGCTACTGTCTATTATCTATCCTTTATCCCTACCTACAGTATACTGCTGTTACTGGCTATTATCTATCCTTTACCCCTAGCTATTTCAATTACCGCGTACCCTGCACATCGACTCGGTACTGGTAATCCCTGTATATAGCCATGTTATTACCTTGGACTCCCTGTATATAGCCATGTTATTACCTGGTACTCCCTGTATATAGCCATGTTATTACCTGGTACTCCCTGTATATAACCATGTTATTACCTGGTACTCCCTGTATATAGCCATGTTATTACCTGGTACTCCCTGTATATAGCCATGTTATTACCTAGTATCCCTGCACATCGACTCGGTACTGGTAAGACCTGTATATAGCCATGTTATTACCTGGTACTCCCTGTATATAGCCATGTTATTACCTAGTATCCCTGCACATCGACTCGGTACTGGTAATCCCTGTATATAGCCATGGTATTACCTGGTGCTCCCTGTATATAGCCATGTTATTACCTGGTACTCCCTGTATATAGCCATGTTATTACCTGGTACTCCCTGTATATAGCCATGTTATTACCTAGTATCCCTGCACATCGACTCGGTACTGGTAATCCCTGTATATAGCCATGGTATTACCGCGTACCCTGCACATCGACTTGGTACTGGTAATCCCTGTATATAGCCATGTTATTACCTAGTATCCCTGCACTAATAGTTTGCCTAATTTCAGTTTATGTGAGAAAACAAGCAAGTATAGTGTAGAGAATCATCGTACCATCTAAACCACTGTGAAATATATTTTCCATAACCAAAAATATTGCTGGTGTACAAACCCAAAAGTAAAAGATGCAAAAACGAAAATTAAGAATGGGACGCATAGAAATATCGCACATAGAACATATCTACTGCTTCTTAGACTTGCTTTCAATGAGAATGACAGATCTATAACACATTTCTATGTGATTTTGGGTCTGGTCGTCCCAAAAGTTACATATTGCAGTTTTAAATACAATCAAGCGTTTTATTTTTAAAATGAAATAACAAAAGGGAGTCTTGAATAATTCAACAAATAACTCGATGTTCTGCCAAACATCCATTTGAATAACTGCACAAAAGCCCCGTGTTTTGAATGCATGTTTGATTAGGTAAACATTTGGATCAGTTAGTGGTCTATTTCGGATATTTTACAGGTTCCAGCCAGAGACATTAGCAAGGAAGTCATAGGATGTATTCTGTTAAAATGTATGGGCGTTAACAGTTGCCACTGGAATATGGGCTTCTCCTGTTACTGAGATGCGCTCCAGTTTACATTCCAAACTATTCTTATCGCAATTTGAAACATTTAAATAATCAGAAAAATAAGTTTCATCATGGCCACAAATTTCCTTGGAATGATGAGAATATTGGAATCCTGGTGTAGCTGAGAGAGCGCCGTAGTAGGCTAATTTATGCTTGATCTGTAAAAATGTGGTCAGAGGCATGCAGAGGCCAAACTGAGCTCCATACCGCACCGGCGTACGCCTCTCAAATTTTGTAACAATGTGGAGGGCTTGGTCTAGCTCCTGATTGACATGATTGGTTGACGGTAGGTGAGGGCGGGATGTCCTGTATAAACACAAACTCACTTCCTTTACAACTCCATTCACATCAGATCTGGGCTGCTCCACGAAGCGGCGCAAAAAAAAGTATGAATGCGCTGACTTCTGCAGAGGCCATATCGCCATGCTGCACGGCCAATGCAGACGTCAGATTGACCATGTAAGCGCCTTTAAAAGGTGCGCAGACGCACACAGCACAGCAAGCCCGAAACCAGCCCTTGCCTGGATCAATTCACAGAATTTGAGGCCCGGCGTTGAGTTCCATCCAGTTCGGGCTGAGAATGAGAACTCTAGTGTCTGCAGGGCGATGGTGTTGGTGGTGATGATATCGCCTCATTTGAGCGATCAATGCAACATTAAAGAGACAGATCATTGAGGCAGACGCAGAACGCAAATGAATGACAGGGAAAAGCATTTTTTTTTATGAAATTCAATGTGCGAGAAGGGTTAATAGGATCGAGGGCTTGATGGGAAAGAAATCATTGTTTAATTAAAATAGATTTGAGGTATTTTTTTTACATTAAATTCACTGCCACCGCCGTCATTGTCATCAAAGCTTTTGTCTCAATTCCCATTGTTGTCACACAAGGGATGAAGATGGGGGTTTTGATGTGGGGGAATAGCCAATACCAATACCAATAGAGATTAAATAGTATTACACATTTAAAACAACATCCAATATCTCTGTCTTTCAATGGTTTAAGTGTTCAAAAGGTAAATTATATTATTCTATTGTTATGGGTATAGACTCCCTTTTTCATAGTGTTGTTTTGAGGGAACTTTTTGCATGTGTAAGTTCCTTCATTATAATATACTGTACACAAAATAAGGAAAATGATATACAGTGTTTTTTTCTTTGAGGTATACGGAGTATTTGAGGTATAGTTATGGGGTATTTGAGGTATATAAGGTATTTGAGGTATAGTCTATGAGGTATTTGAGGTATATAGGGTATTTGAGGTATAGTATATGGGGTATTTGAGGTATATAGGGTATTTGAGGTATAGTATATGGGGTATTTCAGGTATATAGGGTATTTGAGGTATAGTATATGGGGTATTTGAAGTATAGTATATGGAGTATTTGAGGTATATAGGGTATTTGAGATATAGTAAATGGGGTATTTGAGGTAAAGTATGTGGGGTATTTGAGGTATATAGGGTATTTGAGGTATAGTTATGGGGTATTTGAGGTATATAAGGTATTTGAGGTAGAGTATATGGGATATTTGAAGTATATGGCATATTTAAGGAAATGTGGAGTATTTGATGTATATGGGGTATTTGAGTTATAGTATATGGGGTATTTGAGGTACAGAATATGGGCTACTTGAGGTATAGTGTATTTTATGTATATGGGGTGTTTGAGGTAATTAAGGTATTTGAGGTACATTGGGTATTTAAGGTTTATTGGGTATTTGAGGTTTATGAGGTATTTGAGGAATATGGGGTATTTAAGGTTTATGAGGTATTTGAGGTTTATGGGGGTATTTAATGTATATGGGGTATTTGAGGTTTATGGGGTATTTGAGGTTTATGGGGTATTTGAGGTAAACTCAGCAAAAAAAGAAAAGTCCTCTCACTGTCAACTGCGTTTATTTTCAGCAAACTTAACATGTAAATATTTGTATGAACTTAACAATATTCAGCAACTGAGACAAACTGAACAAGTTCCTCAGACATGTGACTAACAGAAACGGAATAATGTGTCCCTGAACAAAGGGGGGGGTCAAAATAAATTGTAACAGTCATTATCTGGTGTGGCCACCAGCTGCATTAAGTACTGCAGTGCATCTCCTCCTCATGGACTGCACCAGATTTGCCAGTTCTTGCTGTGAGATGTTATCCCACTCTTCCACCAAGGCACCTGCAAGTTCCCGGACATTTCTGGGGGGAATGGCCCTAGCCCTCACCCTCCGATCCAACAGGTCCCAGACGTGCTCAATGGGATTGAGATCCGGGCTCTTCGCTGGTCATGGCAGAACACTGACATTCCTGTCTTGCAGGAAATCACACACAGAACGAGCAGTATGGCTGGTGGCATTGCCATGCTGGAGGGTCATGTCAGGATGAGCCTGCAGGAAGGGTACCACATGAGGGAGGAGGAAGTCTTCCCTGCACAGCGTTGAGATTGCCTGCAATTACAACAAGCTCAGTCCGATGATGCTGTGACACACCGCCCCAGACCATGACGGACCCTCCACCTCCAAATTGATCCCGGTCCAGAGTACAGGCCTCGGTGAAACGTTCATTCCTTCGACGATAAACACAAATCCGACCATCACCCCTGGTGAGAGAAAACCACGACTCGTCAGAGAAGAGTACTTTTTGCCAGTCCTGTCTGGTCCAGCGACGGTGGGTTTGTGCCCATAGGCGATGTTGTTGCCGCTGATGTCTGGTGAGGACCTGCCTTACAACAGGCCTACAAGACCTCAGTCCAAGTCTCTCTCAGCCTACTGCGGACAGTCTGAGCACTGATGGAGGGATTGTGCGTTCCTGGTGTAACTCGGGCAGTTGTTGTTGCCATCCTGTACCTGTCGCGCAGGTGTGATGTTCGGATGTACCGATCCTGTGCAGGTGTTGTTACACGTGGTCTGCCACTGCAAGGATGATCAGCTGTCGGTCCTGTCTCCCTGTAGCGCTGTCTTAGGTGTCTCACAGTACGGACATTGCAATTTATTGCCCTGGCCACATCTGCAGTCCTCATGCCTCCTTGCAGCATGCCTAAGGCACGTTCACGGAGATGAGCAGGGACCCTTTGCATCTTTCTTTTGGTGTTTTTCTGAGTCAGTAGAAAGGCCTCTTTACTGTCCTAAGTTTTCATAATTGTGACCTTAATTGCCTACCGTCTGTAAGCTGTTAGTGTCTTAACAACCGTTCCACAGGTGCATGTTCATTAATTGTTTATGGTTTATTGAACAAGCATGGGAATCAGTGTTTAAACCCTTTACAATGAAGATATGTGAAGTTATTTGGACTTTTACGAATTATCTTTGAAAGACAGGGTCCTGAAAAAGGGATGTTTCTTTTTTTGCTGAGTTTATATGGGGAATTTGACGTATATGGGGTATTCACTATATATTTTACCTCTTGGGGATGTCATTGGAAAACATAACATTAACTTTCACTGCTATGCGGATGACACACAGCTGTACATTTCAATGAAACATGGTGAAGCCCCAAAATTGCCCTCGCTGGAAGCCTGTATTTCAGACATAAGGAAGCGGAAGGCTGCAAACTTTCTACTTTTAAACTCGGACAAAACAGAGATTCTGTTCTAGGTCCCAAGAAACAAAGAGATCTTCTGTTGTATCTGAAAATTAATCTTGCGTTACTCTGGACCCTGATCTCTCTTTTGACAAACATATCAAGACTGTTTCAAGGACAGGCTTTTCCATTTAGGTAACATTGCAGAAATCAGAAAATGTCTGTCCAAAAATGATGCAGAAAAATGAATCCATGCTTTTGTTACTTCTTTTGTTACTTCTAGGTTAGACTACTGCAATGCTCTACTTTCTGGCTACCTGGATAAAGCACTAAATAAACTTCAGTTAGTGCTAAATAGGGCTGCTAGAATCCTGACTAGAACCCAAAAATTTGATCATATTACTCCAGTGCTAGCCTCCCTACACTGGCTTCCTGTTAAGGCAAGGGCTGATTTCAAGGTTTTACTGCTAACCTACAAAGCATTACATGGGCTTGCTCCTACCTATCTTTCCGATTTGGTCCTGCCGTACATACCTACACGTACGCTACGGTCACAAGACGCAGGCCTCCTAATTGTCCCTAGAATTTCTAAGCAAACAGCTGGAGGCAGGGCTTTCTCATATAGAGCTCCATTTTTATGGAATGGTCTGCCTACCCATGTGAGAGACGCAGACTCGGTCTCAACCTTTAAGTCTTTACTAAAGACTCATCTCTTCAGTAGGTCCTATGATTGAGTGTAGTCTGGCCCAGGAGTGTGAAGGTGAACGGAAAGGCACTGGAGCAACGAACCGCCCTTGCTGTCTCTGCCTGGCCGGTTCCCCTCTCTCCACTGGGATTCTCTGCCTCTAACCCTATTACAGGGGCTGAGTCACTGGCTTACTGGTGCTCTTCCATGCCGTCCTTAGGAGGGGTGCGTCACTTGAGTGGGTTGAGTCACTGACGTGGTCTTCCTGTCTGGGTTGGCGCCCCCCCTTGGGTTGTGCCGTGGCGGAGATCTTTTGGGCTATACTCGGCCTTGTCTCAGGATGGTAAGTTGGTGGTTGAAGGTATCTCTCTAGTGGTGTGGGGGCTGTGCTTTGGCAAAGTGGGTGGGGTTATATCCTGCCTGTTTGGACCTGTCCGGGGGTATCATCGGATGGGGCCACAGTGTCTCCCGACCCCTCCTGTCTCAGCCTCCAGTATTTATGCTGCAGTAGTTTATGTGTCGGGGGGCTAGGGTCAGTCTGTTATATCTGGAGTATTTCTCCTGTCTTATCCGGTGTCCTGTGTGAATTTAAGTATGCTCTCTCTAATTCTGTCTTTCTCTCTTTCTTTCTCTCTCTCGGAGGACCTGAGCCCTAGGACCATGCCTCAGGACTACCTGGCCTGATGACTCCTTGTTGTCCCCAGTCCACCTGGCCATGCTGCTGCTCAAGTTTCAACTGTTCTGCCTGCGGCTATGGAACCCTGACCTGTTCACTGTGATTACTATTATTTGACAATGCTGGTCATTTATGAACATTTCAACATCTTGGCCATGTTCTGTTATAATCTCCACCCGGCACAGCCAGAAGAGGACTGGCCACCCCTCATAGCCTGGTTCCTCTCTAGGTTTCTTCCTAGGTTTTGGCCTTTCTAGGGAGTTTTTCCTAGCCACTGTGCTTCTATACCTGCATTGCTTGCTGTTTGGGGTTTTAGGCTGGGTTTCTGTACAGCACTTTGATATATCAGCTGATGTAAGAAGGGCTATATAAATACATTTGATTTGATTTGGAATTTGATTTGATATTTGAGGTATATGGCATGTTTGAGGTATATGGGGTATTTATGGTATAATATATTGGGTATTTGCGATATATGGGGTATTTTAGGTACAGTATATGGTGTATTTGAGGTATATGGGCTATTTAAGCTATATGGGGCATTTGAGGTATATTACATTTACATGGGGTAATATAAAGTACATGGGGTATATAAAGTATATGGGGTATTTGATGTAGAGTATATCAGGTATTTGAGGCATATGGCGTATTTGAGGTATATGGGGTATTAAAGGTATAGTATATGGGGTATTTAAGGTATAGTATATGGGGTGTTGAAGTATATGGGGGTATTTAAGGTATATTGGGTATTTGAGGCATATGGCGTATTTGAGGTATATAGTGTATTTAAGGTATACTATATGGGGTATTTGAGTTATATGAGGCATATGAGGTATAAGGGGTATTTGAGGTAAAGTGCATGGGCTATATGAGGTAAAGTATGTGGGGTATTTGAGGTATAGTATATTGGGTGTTTGAGGTACATGGGGCATTAAAGGTATATTGTATATTGTATATAGTCTTATTTTTTATATACATTGTATATAGTCTTATTTTTTTCTACTGCATCATTGATTGTATGTTGTTTTACTCCATGTGTAACTCTGTGTTTTTGTATGTTGTCGAACTGCTTTGCTTTATCTTGGCCAGGTCGCAATTGTAAATGAGAACTTGTTCTCAACTTGCCTACCTGGTTAAATAAAGGTGAAATAAAATAAATAAATAAATAAATATGGGGAATTTGAGGTAGAGTATATTGGGTATTTGAGGTATATGGGGTATTTGAGGTATAGTATATGTGGTATCTGAGGTATATGGGGTATTTGAGGTATAGTATATGGAGTATTTGATGTATATTATATGGAGTATTTGAGGTATAGTACATGGAGTATTTAGGGTATAGTATGTGGGGTATTTGAGGTATATGGGGTATTTGAGGTATAGTATATGGAGTATTTGAGGTATAGTATATGAGGTATTTAAGGTATAGTATATAGAGTATTTGAGGTATATGGGGTATTTAAATTACATGGGGTTTTTGAGGTGGAGTATATCGGGTATTTGAGCTATATGGCATATTTGGGGTAAATGGGGTATTTGAGGTATATGAGGTATAGTATATGTGGTATTTGAGGTATAGTATATGGAGTATTTGAGGTATATGGGGTATTTAAAGTACATGGGGTTTTTGAGGTGTAGTATATCGGGTATTTGAGCTATATGGGCTATTTAAGGTATATGGGCTATTTGAGGTATATGGTGTATTTGAGGTATATGGGGTATTTAAGGTACAACATATGGGGTATTTGAGGTATATGGCATATTTCAGGTATAGTATATGAGGTATTTAAGGTATATGGGGTATTTAAGGGATATGGGGTATTTAAGAGATATGGTGTATTTAAGGTATAAGGGGTATTTGAGGCATATGGGGTATTTAAAGTATAAGGTGTATTTAAAGTGTATGGGTTATTTGAGGAATACTATATGGGGTATTTGAGTTATATTATGTGGGGTATTTAAAATCTTACACCCTTTTTATATATAGCTTCTCATTTACAGATGATAGACAAATCATTGAAAATAAATGGTGGGTTTTCAATCATTGAATAAAAATGTAACTTTAATCTGAAATGACCCCAACCCATCCTTACTCCATGAAGCTCTCCCACTTCCTATCCCACTAGTCTGAATGTGTAACCATGGTGACAGCATTCCCACTTCCTATCCCACTAGTCTAAATGTGGAACCATGGTGACAGCGTTCCCACTTCCTACCCCACTAGTCTGAATGTGGAACCACGGTGACAGCATTTCCACTTCCTATCCCACTAGTCTGAATGTGTAACCATGGTGACAGCATTCCCACTTCCTATCCCACTAGTCTGAATGTGTAACCATGGTGACAGCATTCCCACTTCCTATCCCACTAGTCTGAATGTGTAACCATGGTGACAGCATTCCCACTTCCTATCCCACTAGTCTGAATGTGTAACCATGGTGACAGCATTCCCACTTCCTATCCCACTAGTCTGAATGTGTAACCATGGTGACAGCATTCCCACTTCCTATCCCACTAGTCTGAATGTGTAACCATGGTGACAGCATTCCCACTTCCTATCCCACTAGTCTGAATGTGTAACCATGGTGACAGCATTCCCACTTCCTATCCCACTAGTCTAAATGTGTAACCATGGTGACAGCATTCCCACTTCCTATCCCACTAGTCTGAATGTGTAACCATGGTGACAGCATTCCCACTTCCTATCCCACTAGTCTAAATGTGTAACCATGGTGACAGCATTCAAACTTCCTATCCCACTAGTCTGAATGTGTAACCATGGTGACAGCATTCCCACTTCCTATCCCACTAGTCTGAATGTGTAACCATGGTGACAGCATTCCCACTTCCTATCCCACTAGTCTGAATGTGTAACCATGGTGACAGCATTCCCACTTCCTATCCCACTAGTCTGAATGTGTAACCATGGTGACAGCATTCCCACTTCCTATCCCACTAGTCTGAATGTGTAACCATGGTGACAGCATTCCCACTTCCTATCCCACTAGTCTGAATGTGTAACCATGGTGACAGCATTCCCACTTCCTATCCCACTAGTCTGAATGTGTAACCATGGTGACAGCATTCCCACTTCCTATCCCACTAGTCTAAATGTGTAACCATGGTGACAGCATTCCCACTTCCTATCCCACTAGCCTTAATGTGTAACCATGGTGACAGCATTCCCACTTCCTATCCCACTAGTCTGAATGTGGAACCATGGTGACAGCATTCCCACTTCCTATCCCACTAGTCTGAATGTGGAACCATGGTGACAGCATTCCCACTTCCTATCCCACTAGTCTGAATGTGTAACCATGGTGACAGCATTCCCACTTCCTATCCCACTAGTCTAAATGTGTAACCATGGTGACAGCATTCCCACTTCCTATCCCACTAGTCTGAATGTGGAACCATGGTGACAGCATTCCCACTTCCTATCCCACTAGTCTGAATGTGGAACCATGGTGACAGCATTTCTAGTCTGAATGTGTAACCATGGTGACAGCATTTCCACTTCCTTTCTTGTTGGTCCAAAACATTGGTATAAAATCCATGAGATATTGCAGAGCATCCTATCAAGCTGATGGAGTTAATTCCCAGATTTAGGGATTTGGAGTTTTGGATTTGGGGTTTTGAATTTGGGGCTTTGGATTGGGTTTTGGATTGGGTTTTGGATTGGGTTTTAGATTGGGTTTTAGATTTGGAGTTTTGGATTGGGTTTTGGATTTGCAAACTACCCTCTTTTCAATCAGTGTCATCGAGCTGTCTTACCTTTGAGCATCCAAACAAACAACTATTTTACTGTATGTTATTGTAGCCAGTTCTAACCTATGGACATTTTCACAAACAACCTGTTTTTACTGTACGGTAGGTAGTATGACCAGTTCTTACCTGTTGGCATCCATGGGTCTGCTGTAGGCTTCTCTCTGGTGTTGGCCTGTTCCCAATCTAGATCGTCCTCTCTCCCCTGGCTGTACCCGCAGGCTGCAAACGGCTTGACAAAGTCACAATCACCTGTTACAAAAGACAGAAGAGAATCATTCACAATTCGTCTTGCTTGTGCAACTATTCCATTTACTCCACACCATAATGAAATGAAAACAATAAATGACATTCATAACATTCATTATCCCCCCCCCGCCGTCTCTATTTATAATGCAATATGGCCTCCGATGCTGAGATGCTGAGACAGGTTGAAGTGAGACACAGTGAGGGATTAGAACAGCCGTCGATGCACAACACACATTAGCCACATTAGCCAACATGGCAGTCCAATTTCACTATGACAAGTATGAAATGTCCCGACTCCATCATCGTTCGGAGGTTGTCTCTGTGCCAAACGGCACCCCTAAATTCCCTATTTAGCGCACTACTTTTGACCAGAGCTCTATGTGTAGTGCACTAACTAGGGAATAGGGTGCCATTTAGAACACAGACAATAGTGTTCCAAACTGCACCATCTAACACACATTGATTTATTTTTTCCTCTAACAGCAGTTAGTGCTGCAGCAGCAATACAGTCTATGGGACTTAACTGTTCTGCTGTTCACCTGTCTTTCATTTACACACACACACACACACACACACACACACACACACACACACACACACACACACACACACACACACACACACACACACACACACACACACACACACACACACACACACACACAGAGACGTATACACACACACACACAGAGAGAGAAAAGTAAGCACATGCACACACACATACACACACACAGACACGCATGCACGCACACACGCACACACACACACACACACACACACACACACACACACACACACATACACACACACACACACACACACACACAGACCACTGTAATCCGTTCTACTGCCTCTACTCTGAAGCTGACAGTGAGGAATCATTAGGAGGTGTGTGTGTGTGTTCAGCTCTGCCTGTTGGTTTGCGATCGATTAATACACACTCTCCTTTAATCCTCCCACCTATAAGGCTATACAACACAATGTTAAAGGTTCCTCCCACCTATAAGGCCATACAACACAATGTTAAAGGTTCCTCCCACCTATAAGGCCATACAACACAATGTTAAAGGTTCCTCCCACCTATAAGGCCATACAACACAATGTTAAAGGTTCCTCCAACCTATAAGGCCATACAACACAATGTTAAAGGTTCCTCCCACCTATAAGGCCATACAACACAATGTTAAAGGTTCCTCCCACCTATAAGGCCATACAACACAATGTTAAAGGTTCCTCCCACCTATAAGGCCATACAACACAATGTTAAAGGTTCCTCCCACCTATAAGGCCATACAACACAATGTTAAAGGTTCCTCCCACCTATAAGGCCATACAACACAATGTTAGGTCCTGATCTGGCTACGCTGTATGGCTGTGGGCTACACTAGTTCATTTAGCAGAAAAGATTTGCTTAGAATTTCATGGCATTATTTTATAGTATGATGATGAACACAATTGAACAAAGCTGGATTAAAATTATAGTTTCTCCAAATGATTTGAGGAAGTGCGCACATGTGGCAATTCTGTGTTGAGCAGTTAACAAAGAAATAGGTACTCCTTTATGCTTAGTTTAGAGTTATTAACGTTGGGCTGTATGATTCGATTTTTAATACATTCTAAGGCTGCATGATGCGACTCTAATGACGACGTGAAAAAAGTTGCATGAAAGGTATGAGCTCTGCTTAGTTTTTTAGTTTTTTTTGTGCAGGCTGTACACACTTCATCAGTCTCTCATTCACAATTTCCCTTTGTGTGGCCGTAATTCCCTTTTAAAAAAAATCCATGCCTTTTTTTGCGGCCAGTGGCCGTTGTGCCCTTGGGCTGAATATAATAATTGTAATTCCCTTCCTCCTGCGTGCTTCGTGCCCCGAAGCACCTCTCACTCACATGGCTCTCCGTCACGTGATCGGGTCTATCTCACAGGCTACAAGTGAAGACAAACACATCGGGGACGCAACCGTGCACGTCCTTATCCAATTCCGAGGTGCATATTGAAGATATTGGAAGAACTGTCCACATTTACTTTTCGTCAGCCAATAAGATGAGTGGGCCTAACGAACAGCAAAAGCACTAGTCTATGTCAGTCTTCTATCCCACATAGTACAAAAGTCGACCTATTCAGTGCGAGAAATAAATATTCCAAACATAGCCTGGGACAGTTGGGGGATGTGATAGATCCCAAATTAATACTACCACTAGCATCAAAACATTTTTTTAATGCAATATGGCTGACACAACAGATCAGAACATTTAGCTTAAAATGTTGGTAAACTATTAGGCTATTTCTTCACATTATAAGCACAGCAATGCGCACATGGCAGTTCCATTAGCGGGAAAACACCATTATCAAAAGTGACCGCTGTCCCCAATAGTACAAAGGTTGACCTATTATATTATGTTTGCTAAATAAATTATCCAAACATAGTCTGGAACAGTTGTGGGATGGGATAGATCCCAAATTAATACAACCACAAGCATCAACAAAAACATTTTTTTTTTAAGCAATTAGGCTGAACTCAACAGATCAGAACGTTTAACATGTTGATAAACTGTTGCGCCTTGATCACACCAATAGCGTTGTTGTGTAAAAAAGTATGCAGCATCAGTTGGAACTATGTCGATAGTTCAACATTCACCTTCTGCTACCATTTCTGTCAAGCCGTCTACGCATACAGTTTGATCGCATACATTCGATACATCCAACGTGTGCACCAGACAGAACGCACTGCAACAAGCCAAACGCAGTGTTCCATGTAAGCCACCAAAAACAATCATCAAGTTTACAGACGACACAACAATAGTTGGCCTGATTACCAACAATGATCAGACAGACCACAGGGAGGTGGTGAGGGCCCTGGCGGAGTGGTGCCAAGAAAATAACCTCTCACTCAATGTCGACAAAACAGAGGAGATGATCGTGGACTTCAGGAAAGAGCAGAGGCAGCCTCTATCCACATCGACGGGACCGCAGTTGAGAAGGTGGAAAGCTTCAAGTTCCTCAGGGTACACATCACTGAAAATCTGAAATGGTCCAACCACACAGACAGTGTGGTGAAGAAGGCGCAGGGATCCTCCTCTTTTTAATAGAGGCCATCATTCTGTTTTCTCCCACAATTGCATAGCCTATAGCAATGTTGCGCAACATGAGTTCATGAGCTCTCATGAAGTGTTTGGTTAGATTTTCCATTACATTTACATTGATGTCAGAGTGATTAGAGAGACAATAGAGAGCCGAGTACCAGGCAGTTAGCAAGTTTAGTAGGCTACTAATGACCAGCAGCAGCATCAGAGCTTGGAGAAGCCTAATTACCTTGACTAAACTGTCGTCACGTGGAATTTGACTGCCTTCATGACTCGTGACTGCCCGTGTGGTGGTCATACGATCACCGTAAAAGCCCTAGTCATACCTACGTTTGCTGATCTTGTCAACAAAAAAAGTTATTAAAGTGGTTGGCAATATCAAAGGGTTTGTTATGAACATCTGCCTCGATGAAAGATGGAGTCGAGTTTGCTTTCTTGCCTAGAATTTTATTAAAAATACTACAGAGCTTTTTACTATAATTCTTTAAAATCATTTATCTTTGCTCCAGAGTATAGTTTCTTCTTCTTTTTGTTTAGTTTAGTTACATGATTTCTCAATTTACTGTATGTTTGCCAGTCTGCTGTGTTGTCAGACTTATTTTCTATTCCCTTTGCCTCATCCCTCTCAGCCATACAATTTTTAAATTCATCATCTATACATGGGGATTTGGCAGTTCTAACAGTCAGTTTTTTGATGGGCGCATGACTATCAGTAACCGGAAGCAGCCGTTTCATAAATGCTTCAAGTGCAGCATCAGATTGTTCCTCATTACACACATCAGACTAACAAATATTTTTCACATCTTCAACATAGGAATCACTACAAAACCTCTTGTAGTATCATTGTTTATACACAATTTTAGGTCCAATCTTTGGAACTTAGTTTATTCTAGATATGGCTATTATATTATCGTCATTACATCCGATGGGTGTGGATACTGATTTAGAGCAGATTTCTGCAACATTAGAAAAGATGTGATCAATACACGTGGATGATTTAGCTCCTGTTCTGTTTGTAAATACCCTGGTAGATTGACTAACGACTTGAACAAGATTGCATGCGCTGGTTACAGCTTGGAGCTTCTTTTTTTGAGTGGGCAGCTTGATGACAACCAGTCAATATTTAGGTCACCCAGAAAATATACCTCTCTGTTGATATCACATACATTATCCAACATTTCAAACATATAGTCCAAATACTGACTTTTAGCACTTGGTGGTCTATAGTAACTTCCTAAGCGGATAGGCTTTAGGTGAGGCACATGAACCTGTAGCCATATTGCTTCCACATCATCTGACATGAGATCCTCTCTCAGCCTAACAGGAATATGACTCAGGACATACATGGCAACACCTCCACCATTTGCATTTCTATCTTTCCTGTATATTATATAACCATGTATAGCTACTACATCATCATCAAATGAATTATCGAAGTATGTTTCAGAGATGGGACAGAATATGAATGTTTTCTGATGTTAAAAAGCTGTCCATTTCACGAACCTTGTTTCTCAGGCTACATATGTTATTGTGAGCACATTTTTTGTCCTTTTCTGGGTTGCTAGTCTGTTTTTAGTTCTGAGAGGCTGACCCGAGGTAGACATGTCCGTGACATTTACATTTGATTCATTGGTACTGAGTGAGCTGCCAAACAGTTTCAGAACAAACAGTGGAATTCAATTCTTTGTGCATTTGATTATTTCTGACAATACCCTCAGAGATAACAGTTAAAGGAACATAGATCAGGTTACTTACAGTCACTACACTTCTAGTTTTCTGAGATATAATACCCTTTCCGTCTCCTCTGTTACTTATTATGACAGGGAGGACGCAGTTTTCTATGTTGATGGAGATCATCCTGGAACCCCTGCAGTTAGGGTGAATCCCATCTCTTTTAAAGACTGTTGGTTGCCCCCACACGAAGTGAAAATTGTCACAGAAGGAGACATTCCTGTCTTTGAGTTTCTTCTGGAACACATTTAGGGCAGCGATGTGGCTGTAACCCCTTCTACAGCATGGCAAAGGGGAGCTAGAGATGTGCCAACAAGGGTGTTCGAGATCATTTCGTAGTCCTTCTTCAGTTCCTCAGATTGCCAAAAGCGAATGTCGTTAAATCCAACGCGAGTGACAGGCCAAAATCTCTCACCAACGAGCTGCCCACGACGATGGTTGTCGTGACAGAATCCGATGGGGAAGGAAGAGGGGGAACAGAACGGGCCTGCCTTGGGCAGGGGGAAGGAGGTGTACTTCGTCTCATGCCAGCCGTACATGTACCAGTAGCAGTGGATGGCGTCAGAATCTTTGGGGAGATGGAGGAGGGCCCAAGACCTTGTTTCCTTTGGTCGGCGACTGGCTGAGCTGTGGAGGAGGGCCCAAGACCTTGTTTCCTTTGGTCGGCGACTGGCTGAGCTGTGGAGGAGGGCCCAAGACCTTGTTTCCTTTGGTCGGCGACTGGCTCAGCTGTGGAGGAGGGCCCAAGACCTTGTTTCCTTTGGTCGGCGACTGGCTGAGCTGTGGAGGAGGGCCCAAGACCTTGTTTCCTTTGGTCGGCGACTGGCTGAGCTGTGGAGGAGGGCCCAAGACCTTGTTTCCTTTGGTCGACAACTGGCTGAGCTGTGGAGGAGGGCCCAAGACCTTGTTTCCTTTGGTCAGCGACCGGCTGAGCTGTGGCTGGTGCCCCTGGACGGCTGTTGGCTGTTGGTGTATTCCCAAGATCAGAGCTGACTCCCAGGGACGGTATGTAGCCTAGTGGTTAGAGCGTTGAGCCAGTAACCGTCGTTCTGCCCCTGAACAAGACAGTTAACCCACTGTTCCTAGGCCGTCATTGTAAATAAGAATGTGCTCTTAACTGACTTGCCTAGTTTAATAAAGGTTAAAAAAATATATTCAAAAAAAATATTGGAAAAAAAATCCACCGGGGCAAATCCACCGGGGCAAAGCTGTATAATAGATCAAATTTTCTAGGATATACGGAGGCTAACCAGACTGCCTCCCACCGACCTCCTTTGCCTTGCCAGTGTCCAGTCTCCCACTGGCTGTGGAGTTGAGTTTACCAATCTGTTTGGTGGATTGGAGCAGGTCAGTACAGCACGACTCATCAACCCTTTGGCTGTACGAGGCATTCAGAACTGACATTGTGTGTGCCTGGGCTTCATCATAGTACAAAGAAAGCACATCTTGTTTTTCCTGCAGCTGAGCTAGCAGCCGGAGAATCTCTACCTTAAGCTGTTTGATGATAATTCAATTGGAACAGACAAAGAATGTATGTTCATTTAGGAGTTCCACCTTATTTTCCCTTGCGTAGATATCACCACACACCTGGGGCATGAGCCCACACCTAAGACACAAATTTAGACCTGTTACATTGTTAACGACAGTACGTCTGTATTCCCAGCCCACTGACCAGAACAACATGAGACCAGGTGTATGACCAACATGACCAGAACAACATGAGACCAGGTGTATGACCAGGTGTACGACCAGGTATATGACCAGGTATATGACCAGGTGTATGACTAACCTGACCAGAACATAACCAGACCAGGTGTATGACCAGGTGTATGACCAGGTGTATGACCAACCTGACCAGAACAACATGAGACCAGGTGTATGACCAGGTGTATGACCAGGTGTATGATCAGGTGTATGACCAACCTGACCAGAACAACATGAGACCAGGTGTATGATCAGGTGTATGACCAACCTGACCAGAACAACATGAGACCAGGTGTATGACCAGGTGTATAACCAGGTGTATGACCAGGTGTAAGACCAGGTGTATGACCAGGTGTATGACCAGGTGTAAGACCAGGTGTATGACCAGGTGTATGACCAGGTGTATATCCAGGTGTATAACCAGGTGTATGACCAGGTGTATGACCAGGTGTATGACCAGGTGTATAAGCAGGTGTATGACCAGGTGTATGACCAGGTATATGACCAGGTGTATGACCAGGTGTATGACCAGGTGTATGACCAGGTATATGACCAGGTGTATGACCAGGTGTATGACCAGGTGTATGACCAGGTATATGACTAACCTGATCAGAACATAACCAGATTAGGTGTATGACCAGGTAATAATAAGGTTCACACATTTTAGATCGATCATTTCAAAATTCAATAATCTGCCTCACACACACACAGACATTACACACATTATACACATTACACACACACACACACACACACACACACACACACACACACACACACACACACACACACACACACACACACACACACACAAACACATTACACACACACACACACACACACACACACAAACACATTACACACACACACAAACATTACACAAACAAACACATTACACACACACACACACATTACACACATTACACACACACACACACACACAAACATTTCACAAACAAACACATTACACACACACACACCCATTACACACATTACACACACACACACACACACACACACACACACACACACACACACACACACACACACACACACATTACACACACCACTGTAATCCGTTCTACTGCCTCTACTCTGAAGTACTTTCCATGTTTTATCCTTTCAGACCCTCATATTTTCTCCTCAAATCATCATCGCATGGCTGTGAACCCTGCTATTTATACGTGTGTGTATATGTGTGTGTGTATGTTTGACTGCGCTTGTGCGTGCTAGTTGGTGTGCGTGTGTGAGTCCTTGTGTGCGTGTGTACTTGTGTGTGTGTGTGTGTGTGTGTGTGTGTGTGTGTGTGTGTGTGTGTGTGTGTGTGTGTGTGTGTGTGTGTGTGTGTGTGTGTGTGTGTGTGTGTGTGTGTGTGTGTGTGTGTGTGTGTGTGTGTGATGATGCTTTGACCCCATACTGGTTGTTTTACCATTCATCTCTGTGGCGACAACGTACAGTATTATAATGAGGCCCTAACGAGAACCAGGCTGGATCATTCGTATGGACAGACATTCCCTCCATAAGGACACATGATAATGATTCATTTAGTTCTAATCAAGCCTGGGTCTGAGAGGGCGGACAGACAAATACATCATTAAATTGGTAGAAAAGGTTGCGGATCACATGAACAATAGGAGAAAAGGTCAAAGGTGGAGTTATATCAGGAGGGACTTTTGACTGGTACTGTATATAAATAATTTTTTTTTTGGGGGGGGGTTGGAGAGATTGGACTTTCACCTTGTTTCTAACTCTTTAGGTTGTGTATACTAATAGCCTATGAATGCTGTTTGGAGATTACCCAGTCAGTGGTACCATCAGTCAGTGGTACCATCAGCCAGTGGTACCATCAGTCAGTGGTACCATCAGCCAGTGGAACCATCAGCCAGTGGTACCATCAGCCAGTGGAACCATCAGCCAGTGGAACCATCAGCCAGTGTACCATCAGCCAGTGGAACCATCAGCCAGTGGTACCATCAGCCAGTGGAACCATCAGCCAGTGGTACCATCAGTCAGTGGTACCATCAGCCAGTGGTACCATCAGCCAGTGGAACCATCAGCCAGTGGAACCATCAGCCAGTGTACCATCAACCAGTGGAACCATCAGCCAGTGGTACCATCAGCCAGTGGTACCATCAGCCAGTGGAACCATCAGCCAGTGGTACCATCAGCCAGTGGAACCATCAGCCAGTGTACCATCAGTCAGTGGAACCATCAGCCAGTGGTACCATCAGCCAGTGGAACCATCAGCCAGTGGTACCATCAGCCAGTGGAACCATCAGCCAGTGGTACCATCAGCCAGTGGAACCATCAGCCAGTGGTACCATCAGCCAGTGGTACCATCAGTCAGTGGTACCATCAGCCAGTGGTACCATCAGCCAGTGGAACCATCAGCCAGTGGAACCATCAGCCAGTGTACCATCAACCAGTGGAACCATCAGCCAGTGGTACCATCAGCCAGTGGTACCATCAGCCAGTGGAACCATCAGCCAGTGGTACTACAGGACTCAGTGTTGGTCGTAACACTACAACGGTCTGTCGTACACGTATGTTCATTTTTCTGCTAGATTCTTTCTTTCTTTCCTTGTACACAGACTGAATGAATTCCATATGATTTGATGATTTCTGTTTGCTTTGCAGAGACGTGTGTTCGTTTCAGGAGAAATGTGCATTCATCTACGAGGCTCTGTGAGCTCAGAGAGGTCAGTGTCGTGGGGTGTGATGCTATGTCTTCCTGAGACCCTCCCTCCCCTCCTCTCGCCCTCTCACCTCCCGTCCTCTCCCCGTCTCACTTCCCCTCCTCTCCCCCTCTCACCTCCCCTCCTCTCCCCGTCTCACATCCCCTCCTCTCCCCCTCTTACCTCCCCTCCTCTCCCCCTCTCACCTCCCCATCTACTCTCCCTCTCTCACCTCCCCTCCTCTCCCCCTCTCACCTCCCCTCCCCTCCTCTCCCCCTCTCACCTCCCCTCCTCTCCCCCTCTTACCTCCCCTCCTCTCCCCCTCTCACCTCCCCTCCCCTCCTCTCCCCCTCTTACCTCCCCTCCTCTCCCCCTCTTACCTCCCCTCCTCTCCCCCTCTCACCTCCCCTCCTCTCCTCTCCCCTCATTTTCGCTCTTCACCTCTCTTCCCTTTCCTCTACTCTCCTCTCACCTCCTTACCTCTCCTCTCCCCTTTCCTCCCCTCCTTACCTCTCCTCTCCCCTCCCCTCCCCTCCCTCCCTTCCTTACCTCTCCTCTCCTCTCCCCTCCTTACCTCTCCTCTCCCTCCCTTCCTTACCTCTCCTCTCCCTCCCTTCCTTACCTCTCCTCTCCTCTCCTCTCCCTCCCTTCCTTACCTCTCCTCTCCCCTCCCCTCCCTTCCTTCCTTACCTCTCCTCTTCTCTCTTCTCCCACTGCGCTCCCTCCAACCTCCTCACACAGCACAACGTGCAGAGCACCAATACACACAGTCTCACACACACACACACACACACACACACACACACACACACACACACACACACACACACACACACACACACACACACACACACACACACACACACACGCACACACACACACACACGCGTCTCACACACACACAGCATACACACACACAGCATACACACACACACACACACATCTCACACACACACAAACACACACACTCACAGCATACACACACACACACACGTCTCACACACACACTCACGTCTCACACACACACACACACACACACACACACACACACACACACACACACACACACACACGTCTCTCACACACACACACACACAGCATACACACACACACAGCACAGTGTGTGGAGCTCCAACTGTAGGAAAGAGAGATTTTATTCATGTTTGATATTTAACTGGGGCATTGTGGAGGACAGCAGTGTATTCAGTCACTAGATGACAGAGAGGGTGGTGGGGAGGGAAGCCTTTATAATATAGAACATTGGGGGGTTTTAGAAAGGTGGGGGGGTACTGTATCCGCAACAAAGACCCATCAAAAACTACAACACGTGTCTCTTGTTTCATTTTGAGAGGTTTAATTCTGTTCAAATGTCAAGTCAGACTTAATAATGACCTGGGAGGAGAGAGGTGATGAGAGAAAGAGACAGAGAGAGAGAGAGAGAGAGACAGATCGAGAAAGAGAGAGATCGAGAAAGAGAGAGACAGAGAGCGAGAGAGCGAGAGAGAGAGAGAGACAGAGAGAGAGAGAGAAAGACAGAGAGAGAGAGAGAGACAGAGAGAAAGAGAGAGAGAGACAGAGTGAGAGAGAGAGAGAGAGAGAGAGAAAGACAGAGAGAGAGAGAGAGAGACAGAGAGAGAGAGAGACAGAGAGAGAGAGAGACAGAGAGAGGGTGTTCCTTAATATGCATACTACTGTGCTCCACACCTTCATGCTCTGAGTGTATTCTTTGACCACGTTCACTTGAGTACGTTCTTGTAAGGACGAGAGTGTGGAGAATGCATAAAACAATACATTTGAGAAGCACTGTATTACCTCACGCTTCACCTCCCCATTGATGGAACCTTCTTCCAGCCAGAACAACATATACACAAATAATAATCTAGCTAGCCAGCTAGTTAAACAGGCAAAAATGACCTAAAACTGATGTTATGCAAGGTAGATGTACATTTTTCGCGGATAGCTAGTAATTTTTCGTGGCTAGCTTGCTAGCCAGTTAGCCCTATTGACTTACTGCGGAGTTACCAATTCACTGAACCATCTTCCAGTCAGGACAATAATGGCTATAGAGACGAAACAAGATTTACACAAAGCAACCGTTTTACTTCATAACTATCAACTAGCTATATGTGAATCGTAATAATGTAGCTAACCAGATAGTTTAACAGGCAGAAAAGACCTAAAACGAATATTATGCAACGTAGATGTACATTTTTCGTGGGTAGCCACGATTTTTTTGTGGCTAGCAAGCTAGCTAGCTAACAGTACTAACAGCTAGCCAGTTAGCCCTATTGACTCACTATGGGCTTGAAATCTACGATACGTAGGCAGGTAAACATGCCAAAATTATCACAGCATGTATTTGTTAACGTGTCAAGATAATATTGTAGTCAGGCAACATATGACATGTCAATAGGCAACGTTTCATTCTGAAGTCAGAGTGTATTTTCTCTCGCTTCAGCTCAAAGAACGTTTTTTTTTTTTTTACGTGGATGCGTCATATTTCTTTTCGTACTGCATTGATGCTTCAAAAAACGCACAAATGGAGTTCGCATTCAAGAAGTGCCCTTAGTGCTCCGTTTCGCATGCTTTGATTTGAACTCCGAACCTCCGATTTGCGCGCTTGGAGCACGGTAGTACGCATTTTGACAAACATACACACAGAGAGATAGAGAGAGAGATGACAGAGAGATGAGAGAGTTTGTTGCTTGATCTCCATATTCTCATGTCTAGACATCACATAGCCTGAGTTTGTGTCTATGAATCTTGCTGTGTTCATGTACCTCTTCCTGTTATAAACCCGGTGTTCTGTTGTTCTGGTGTTCTGTTGTTCTGGTGTTCTGTTGTTCTGGTGTTCTGTTCATGTACCTCTTCCTGTTATAAACCCGGTGTTCTGTTGTTCTGTTGTTCTGTTGTTCTGGTGTTCTGTTGTTCTGTTGTTCTGTTGTTCTGTTGTTCTGTTCATGTACTATTATCTTTCACCTTTCACCTTCAAACGTCTGTGTGTACCTCCCAAATTGCACCCTATACATTGCACAACAGTCTAAAGTCGTGCACTATGTAGGGAATAGGATGTCATAGGGCTCTGGTCAAATGTAGGGCACTATATAGGGAATAGGGTTCTATTTGGGAGGTACACACAGACGTTTGAAGGTGAAAGGTGAAAGATAATAGTTATATGTCATTAAACAATTTATTCCTGAGTGAGAACACACAATGGTATTTCTATTCCTTTCTCCACTGAGACTACAAAACATTAAGAACAGCTTCCTTATAAAATATTGAGATGAACAGCCTCAATTCGTCGGGGCACGGACAGCGTTCCACAGGGATGCTGGCCCCTCGTTGACCTCAACGCTTCCCACAGTTGCGTCAAGTTGGTTGATGTACTTTGGGTGGTGGACCATTCTTAATACACACAAGAAACTGTTGAGTGTGAAAAACCCAGCAGCGTTGCAGTTCTTGACACAAACCGGTGCGCCTGGCACCTACTACCATACCCCGTTCAAAGGTACTTTCACATCCTGAATGTCACACAATCCGTTTCTCAATTGTCTCGAGGCTTAAAAACCCTTCTTTAATTAACCATGTCTCCTCCACTTCATCTACACTGATTGAAGTGGATTAAACAAAGTGACATCAGTAAGAGACCATAGCTTTTCACCTGGTCAGTCTATGTCATGGAAAGAGCATAATATTCATAATGTTTTGTCCACTCAGGATATATTCCCACACAGCATTTCAAACAGATCTATCCATCTTTTACAGCTGCTGTAAAGCCTGAGGCCTGGATCAATAATTCAACCCCACAACACTGGAGCCAATCTCTCCTAAAGATTTTCCACTCTGACTTAAAAAGGGCTTTTGCCTCTGTAACAAAAGTAAACTTCCAACGTTGAAAGCAAAGTGAGGTGAAAACACAGCGGCTCTTCGACTGTGTGTGTGTGTGTGTGTGTGTGTGTGTAGGGATGTTTTGTGTATGTGTGTGTGTGTGTGTGTGTGTGTGTGTGTGTGTGTGTGTGTGTGTGTGTGTGTGAGTGAGTGTGTGCGTAGGGATGTTTTGTGTATGTGTGTGTGTGTGTGTGTGTGTGTGTGTGTGTGTGTGTGTGTATGGATGTTTTGTGTATGCGTGTGTGTGTGTGTGTGTGTGCGTGTGTGTGTGTGTGTGTGTGTGTGTGTGTGTGTAGGGATGTTTTGTGTATGCGTGTGTGTGTGTGTGTGTGTGTGTGTGTGTGCGTGCGTGCGTGCGTGCGTGTGTGTGTGTGTGTGTTTGTCTGTGTGTGTGTGGAGACGAGTTTGAAGCCTGGGAGAGCTGGGTCTGGCTCTATACATGTACAGCCTCCAGACATCGATGTGAACAGAATAGGTCTGGGTGGGAGTGTGAAGAGAACAGATGACAAGGTAGGAATGTAGTAAATGGCTGTCTGCTGGTTCAGAATAGAAACATAGAAATGAACAATGCTGGACTTTTCTATCAAGCTGTCTGTGTTCTCTCTGTAGTTAATTAGAGAAGTCAGACCCATCTAGACAGACAATTAGCCCTTCAACAGTTAATTAACCCTTCAACAACCCCCTACCAACAATACCCAGGTCTCTCTCTAACCCTTCACCTCCTACCAACAATACCCAGGCCTCTCTCTAACCCTTCACCTCCTACCAACAATACCCAGGCCTCTCTCTAACCCTTCACCTCCTACCAACAATACCCAGGCCTCTCTCTAACCCTTCAACAACCTCCTACCAACAATACCCAGGTCTCTCTCTAACCCTTCACCTCCTACCAACAATACCCAGGCCTCTCTCTAACCCTTCAACAACCTCCTACCAACAATACCCAGGTCTCTCTCTAACCCTTCACCTCCTACCAACAATACCCAGGTCTCTCTCTAACCCTTCACCTCCTACCAACAATACCCAGGTCTCTCTCTAACCCTTCACCTCCTACCAACAATACCCAGGTCTCTCTCTAACCCTTCAACAACCTCCTACCAACAATACCCAGGCCTCTCTCTAACCCTTCAACAACCCCCTACCAACAATACCCAGGTCTCTCTCTAACCCTTCACCTCCTACCAACAATACCCAGGCCTCTCTCTAACCCTTCAACAACCTCCTACCAACAATACCCAGGTCTCTCTCTAACCCTTCACCTCCTACCAACAATACCCAGGCCTCTCTCTAACCCTTCACCTCCTACCAACAATACCCAGGCCTCTCTCTAACCCTTCACCTCCTACCAACAATACCCAGGTCTCTCTCTAACCCTTCACCTCCTACCAACAATACCCAGGTCTCTCTCTAACCCTTCAACAACCTCCTACCAACAATACCCAGGTCTCTCTCTAACCCTTCACCTCCTACCAACAATACCCAGGTCTCTCTCTAACCCTTCAACAACCTCCTACCAACAATACCCAGGTCTCTCTCTAACCCTTCACCTCCTACCAACAATACCCAGGCCTCTCTCTAACCCTTCAACAACCTCCTACCAACAATACCCAGGTCTCTCTCTAACCCTTCAACAACCCCCTACCAACAATACCCAGGTCTCTCTCTAACCCTTCAACAACCCCCTACCAACAATACCCAGGCCTCTCTCTAACCCTTCAACAACCCCCTACCAACAATACCCAGGCCTCTCTCTAACCCTTCACCTCCTACCAACAATACCCAGGCCTCTCTCTAACCCTTCAACAACCCCCTACCAACAATACCCAGGTCTCTCTCTAACCCTTCACCTCCTACCAACAATACCCAGGCCTCTCTCTAGCCCTTCACCTCCTACCAACAATACCCAGGTCTTTCTCTAACCCTTCAACAACCCCCTACCAACAATACCCAGGTCTCTCTCTAACCCTTCAACAACCTCCTACCAACAATACCCAGGCCTCTCTCTAACCCTTCAACAACCTCCTACCAACAATACCCAGGTCTCTCTCTAACCCTTCAACAACCCCCTACCAACAATACCCAGGTCTCTCTCTAACCCTTCACCTCCTACCAACAATACCCAGGCCTCTCTCTAACCCTTCACCTCCTACCAACAATACCCAGGTCTCTCTCTAACCCTTCAACAACCTCCTACCAACAATACCCAGGCTTCTCTCTAACCCTTCACCTCCTACCAACAATACCCAGGCCCCAATTCAATCTATTGCAAACGATGTCAAACACACCACAGGTTCTCACAGACAGGCAACACTACTGTTAGACAGCTGTTAGTACCTGATCTAACGTCCAACCTGTTCTATTCAGTCTGGAAGGAGGAAATCACTGCTCTGCTTCTCTCTCTCTCTCTCTCTCTATATATATATATATATATATATATATTTATATATATGTGTATCCATCCCTCCCCCCCAATCTACCATAAATGGCTGCACTGTAGTTTTAACAAACGTCTTGTCACCTCTTCCTCCTCTCCTCTCCTCTCTTCTCCAACCCCGTCTCTCTCCTCTCTTCTCATCTGCTCTCCTCTACAACCCCCGTCTCTCTCCTCTCCTCTCCTCTCCTCTCATCTCCTCCCCAACCCCATCTATATCCTCTCCCTCTCCCTCTTCTCCTCTCCCTCTCCCTCCTCTCCCTCTCTCCTCATTAGGGACACAACCTCAGTCTGCAGACTGCAGCTGGAGCCCTGCAGTTAAACTCCTTAGGAACTGATAGGCCCTTTTCACAACAGCCTTATATAATTTATCTACTGGCAGACGCCTTCCAAGCCCAAGCTCTGTAAACCCAAGCTCTGTAAGCCCAAGCTCTGTAAACCCAAGCTCTGTAAACCCAAGCTCTGTAAACCCAAGCTCTGTAAACCCAAGCTCTGTAAGCCCAAGCTCTGTAAACCCAAGCTCTGTAAACCCAAGCTCTGTAAGCCCAAGCTCTGTAAACCCAAGCTCTGTAAACCCAAGCTCTGTAAACCCAAGGTCTGTAAACCCAAGCTCTGTAAACCCAAGCTCTGTAAACACAAGCTCTGTAAACCCAATAAACCCAAGCTCTGTAAACCCAATAAACACAAACTCTGTAAACCCAAACTCTGCACGCTAACTGGATTGAATGTATACATACAGACAGCTAACTGGACTGAATGTATACACACAGACAGCTAACTGGATTGAATGTATACACATAGACAGCTAACTGGATTGAATGTATACATACAGACAGCTAACTGGATTGAATGTATACACACAGACAGCTCTCTTCTCTTCTGCTCTGTTTGTAGACTTTGTACTCCTGGAGTTGAGGGGAGGATTTACAACAATCAATGTTAATATCATTATCAATCACACCGTGCTGCACCCGTCATTGATTCAGTGGAAATAAAGAAGTTTAGAGTTGAATGTAGATTTCCACTGATAATCTCTCTGCCTGGCTGAATGGCTGGTTGAGATGCTGAGACAGAGGCTTGTTATCTCTCCTCTGCAAGACAACACCAAACCGCATAACAAGTCTCTAAGGTGGTAGTGCAAGATCACAAAAAAAAAACGCAAAAACAAATAGTCATACATTTTCAGGGAACAACGTAGCCTACACATTGTCATGTCAATTGTGCATTTTTTTTTTTAATGTTTTACGGTTCAGAGCAGTAAAGCCTTGTTCACACTGCAGGTCTTTACGCAGGGGTTCAGAGCAGTAAAGCCTTGTTCACACAGCAGGTCTTAATGCAGCGGTTCAGAGCATTAAAGCCTTGTTCACACAGCAGGTCTTAATGCAGCGGTTCAGAGCAGTAAAGCCTTGTTCACACTGCAAGTCTTAACGCAGCGGTTCAGAGCAGTAAAGCCTTGTTCACACTGCAGGTTTTAACGCAGCGGTTCAGAGCAATAAAGCCTTGTTCACACTGCAAGTCTTAATGTTCGAATAAGTGTTGTATTTAAAATCAGTTTTGAAATACTGACTTACCAAACAGCAAGTTACTGGAGACCCAATCAGATGAGTGTTCAGACAGCAGTCATTTGCTGATATGGCTACACTAGTTGTCATAGTAACGACGGGTGTGCGCACAGTGGTGTAGGCTGATTGGGCGGTGGCACAGTGGTGTAAGCTGATTGGGCGGTAGTGCTCCTGCTTCCTATCACTCAGAAGTTATGTAGCAAGCTATGGTGACATCAATGCTTACCATTGGCTTTTTCCAGTTGCTTTGAATGTTCAAAATCCTCGGCTGTGGTCCAAACACTTAAAAGACACACCCTATCCCCTCAGTCT
Organism: Salmo trutta; assembly: GCF_901001165.1. Lineage (NCBI taxonomy): Eukaryota > Metazoa > Chordata > Actinopteri > Salmoniformes > Salmonidae > Salmo > Salmo trutta. Next base: position 40,414,578 of record NC_042987.1, on the reverse strand, counting down.
TCAAACGAAGTGATGACGTGTCATGACGGCTGATGAGTGTACACTTGCAGAGCAAGGGGGGCGAAGGAGGAAGGAGTGAATTTTAAATGGACAATCCCTTAGCCGGAAATTCATCACTTGTTCATCCCGCGATGATTGTGTTTTCAGCCACCGGTAGCTTGTGGTTGTTTTATATGCGCTACAGTCAATTATGAGTGTATGCCTATTTATATTAAATATATAATTATTACTATACGCCTACTGTATGATAGATAGCAAATGAATTAGCTAACTAATGTTAGCCTGCCTACTGTATGATAGATAGCAAATGAATTAGCTAACTAGCGTTAGCCTGCCTACTGTATGATAGATAGCAAATGAATTAGCTAACTAACATTAGCCTGCCTACTGTATGATAGATAGTAAATGAATTAGCTAACTAATGTTAGCCTGCCTACTGTATGATAGATAGCAAATCAATTAGCTAACTAACGTTAGCCTGCCTACTGTATGATAGATAGCAAATGAATTAGCTAACTAGCGTTAGCCTGCCTACTGTATGATAGATAGTAAATGAATTAGCTAACTAGCGTTAGCCTGCCTACTGTATGATAGATAGCAAATGAATGAGCTAACGTTAGCCTGCCTAGCTGGGACCTCTGAAGAAGGAAAATGTTTTATTTCTACAATTTCCAAAAGCTAACCAAACAAAAACACATTTACTTTTTACGAGACGTGTTTGTGCCGTCATGTGTATTAGTAGCACCATTTCTAAGTTATTTGCATTGGTTTTTACTTCCACCTGAATGTTGACTTCTCCATTGATGTTGTTTTTAAGTTTTCGCTGACTTTTCTTAGCGGGTGTACAATCGTTGCGAATTGAATTATGGGGAGTTTCAGGCCCGGAATGAACATAATTGTAAACTCACAAAGCCGACTAAAAAACAAGGGCTGGGGGGCTTACGTTGCAAACTTCCCTTGCTTGGCTAATTATTTGGAACGCCCTCCAAGATGGCGACGGGAAGTCCCCCAAGGGCAGAAGGCGAGGGTAAGTGGACGAGGGTGTGTCTTCTACGTGTTTGGACCGCAACCCTCATGTAAGAACATATTCAAAGCTGTTTTGGAAACAGCAGTCAGCCAGCTGTGGAGATTTCAAACACATTCACTCATTCGCTTGTAAATAGTACAGTACAGCATAGTACAGTACAGTATAATATAATATAGTACAGTACAGTACAGTATAGTATGATATAATATAGTACAGTACAGTATAGTATGATATAATATAGTACAGTATAGTACAGCACAATATAGTAAAGTATAGTATAATACAGTACAGTAGAGTATAATACAGTACAGTATAGTACAGTATAATATAGTAAAATATAGAATAAAACAGTACAGTACAGTATAGTATAATATAGTACAGGACAGTATAGTATAATATAGTACAGTACAGTATTATATAATATAGTACAGTACAGAATATTACAGTATAATATAGTAAAGTATAGTATAATACAGTATAGTATAATATAGTACAGTATAGTATAATATAGTACAGTATAGTACAATACAATATAGTAAAGTATAGTATAATACAGTATAGTATACTAAAGAACAGTGCAGTACAGTACAGTATAATATAGAACATTACAGTATAGTACAGTCCAGTCCAGTCCAGTGCAGTACAGTACAGTAGAGTACAGTATAGTACTGTATAATATAGTACAGTGCAGATTAGTATAATATAGCACAGTATAGTATAATATAGTACAGTATAGTACAGTATAGTATAATATAGTACAGTACAATATAGTAAAGTAGAGTATAGTAAAGTACAGTACAGTATACTAAAGAACAGTGCAGTACAGTATAGTATAGTATAGTGGAGTATAGTACAGTTCAGTATAATAAAGTACAGCATAGTATAGCACAAAATAGTACAGTTCAGTACAGTATAGTATAGTACAGCACAGTATAGTACAGTATAGTACAGTACATTAATGTACAGTATAATACAGTATAGTACAGTATATTACAGTATAATATAGTACAGTACAGTATAATATAGTACAGTAGAGTATAGAACAGAACAGTATAGTACAGTACAGTATAAAACAGTATACTATCGTACAGTATAGTACAGTATAGCATAGTACAGTAGAGTAGAGTTGAGTAAAGTATAGCGTAGTACAGTGTAGTATAGTACAGTACAGTATAGTACAGTAGAGTACAGTAAAGTAGAGTAGAGTACAGTAGAGTATAGTACAGTAGAGTAGCGTATAGTATAATACAGTATAGTACAGTACAGTAGAGTAGAGTATAGTACAGTACAGTACAGCACAGTAGAGTAGCGTATAGTATAATACAGTATAGTACAGTACAGTAGAGTACAGTAGAGAAGAGAAGAGTATAGCATAGTAAAGTACAGCACAGTATAGTAGAGCATAGTCCAGTACAGCACAGTATGGTATAGTACAGCACAGTATAGTACAGTAGAGTACAGTAGAGTATAGTAGAGTGCAGTACAGTACAGTATAGTATAATACAGTTGAGTATAGTACAGTACAGTACAGTACAGTAGAGTATAGTACAGTAGAGTACAGTAGAGTAGAGAACAATACAGCTGAGAACAATACAGTAGAGAACAATACAGTACAGTAGAGTACAGTTGAGTACAGTAGAGTACAGTAGAGTAGAGTATAGTACAGTACAGCACAGTAAGGCACAGTACAGTATAGTACAGTAGAGCACAGTACAGTACAGCACAGTACAGCCAGGATAGTACGGTACAGTATAGTAGAGTATAGTACAGTAGAGTAGAGCATATCATAGTACAGAATAGTAGAGTATAGTACAGTAGAGAACAGTAAAGTATAGTACAGTATAGTAAAGTACAGTATAGTATAGTAGAGTATAGTACAGTACTGTAGAGGGCAGTATAGTGTAGTACAGTACAGCACAGTAGAGTATAGTACAGTAGAGTACAGTAGAGTAGAGAACATTACAGCGGAGAACAATACAGTAGAGAACAATACAGTACAGCCCAGTACAGTACAGTAGAGCACAGAACAGTACAGCTCAGGATAGTACGGTACAGTATAGTAGAGTATAGTACAGTAGAGAACAGTAACGTATAGTACATTATATACAGTATAGTAGAGTATAGTACAGTACAGTAGAGGACAGTATAGTGTAGTATAGTAGAGTGAAATACAGTAGAGTATAGTGCTGTATAATATAGTAAAGAATATGAGAGAATAGCGCATTATAATATGGTGCAGCATAGTGGAGTATAGTAGAGTACAGTAGAGTATAGAACAGTAGAGTAACTATAATACCTAGGCTAGACTGCTGGCAGAAGGCAGAGGAAAACACCTCAGTCCCCAAAAACAAGAGAGACAATAAAAGGCTAGACGGCCCTCGTGTTCTAATGATAGAACGGAGAATTTATATGTGACGTAATGTGATGGGTTAAGATAGAATGGAGGGTTTATATCTGATGTGATGGGTTAAGATAGAATGGAGGGTTTATATCTGATGTGATGGGTTAAGATAGAATGGAGGTTTATATCTGATGTGATGTGATGGGTTATGATAGAATGGAGGGTTTATATCTGATGTGATGGGTTAAGATAGAATGGAGGTTTATATCTGATGTGATATGATGGGTTAAGATAGAATAGAGGGTTTATATCTGATGTGATGTGATGGGTTAAGATAGAATGGAGGGTTTATATCTGATGTGATGTGATGGGTTAAGATAGAATAGAGGTTTATATCTGATGTGATGTGATGGGTTAAGATAGAATGGAGGGTTTATATCTGATGTGATGTGATGGGTTAAGATAGAATAGAGGTTTATATCTGATGTGATGTGATGGGTTAAGATAGAATGGAGGTTTATATCTGATGTGATGTGATGGGTTAAGATAGAATGGAGGGTTTATATCTGATGTGATGGGTTATGATAGAATAGAGGGTTTATATCTGATGTGATGTGATGGGTTAAGATAGAATGGAGGGTTTATATCTGATGTGATGGGTTAAGATAGAATGGAGGGTTTATATCTGATGTGATGTGATGGGTTAAGATAGAATAGAGGGTTTATATCTGATGTGATGTGATGGGTTAAGATAGAATGGAGGGTTTATATCTGATATGATGGGTTAAGATAGAATAGAGGGTTTATATCTGATGTGATGTGATGGGTTATGATAGAATGGAGGTTTATATCTGATGTGATGTGATGGGTTATGATAGAATGGAGGGTTTATATCTGATGTGATGTGATGGGTTATGATAGAATGGAGGTTTATATCTGATGTGATGTGATGGGTTAAGATAGAATGGAGGTTTATATCTGATGTGATGGGTTATGATAGAATGGAGGTTTATATCTGATGTGATGGGTTATGATAGAATAGAGGTTTATATCTGATGTGATGGGTTATGATAGAATGGAGGTTTATATCTGATGTGATGGGTTATGATAGAATGGAGGGTTTATATCTGATGTGATATGATAGAATGGAGGTTTTAGAATCGATGGAGAAAATAGGTCAAGAGCTTTTCTTTTAATAATTGGATTTAATAATTCAAAATATTAATGAGGCATTAAGAGCCCTTGGAGAGTTTTTCTCCTTTGTTGTGTTGAGGATTATTCATCCAGCCACCTGACTGGAACAAATCAGACAGAACATGTCATCGGTCTTGTTTTATTCTGTCACTGCTTGGCGGTGGAAACACAAATGTTTTATTTTTTATTTTTTTATTTCACCTTTATTTAACCAGGTAGGCAAATTGAGAACAAGTTCTCATTTACAATTGCGACCTGGCCAAGACAAAGCAAAGCAGTTTGACACATACAACAACACAGAGTTAGTTACACATGGAGTAAAACAAACATACAGTCAATGATACAGTAGAAAAATAAGTCTATATACAATGTGAGCAAATGAGGTGAGATAAGGGAGGTAAAGGCAAAAAAGGCCATGGTGGCAAAGTAAATACAATATAGCAAGTAAAACACTGGAATGGTAGATTTGTAGTAGAAGAAAGTGCAAAGTAGAAATAGAAATAATGGGGTGCAAAGGAACAAAATAAATAAATACAGTAGGGGAAGAGGTAGTTGTTTGGGCTAAATTATAGGTGGGCTATGTACAGGTGCAGTAATCTGTGAGCTGCTCTGACAGCCGCTCTGACCCCTGCCTTCCTCTCCTCTCTCCCCTGCCTTCCACTCCTCTCTCTCCCCTGCCTTCCTCTCCTCTCCGCCCTGCCTTCCTCTCCTCTCTCCCCTGCCTTCCTCTCCTCTCTCCCCTGCCTTCCTCTCCTCTCTCCCCTGTCTTCCTCTCTTCTCTCCCCTGTCTTCCTCTCTTTTCCGCATTGCCTTCGTCTACTCTCTCTCCCGTCTTCCTCTCTTCTCTCCCGCCTTCCTCTCCTCTCCTCTCCGCCGTTCCTTCCTCTCCTCTTCCTCTCCTCTCTCTCCCCTCTCCCTGCCTTCCTCTCCTCTCTCCCCTGCCTTCCACTCCTCTCTCTCCCCTGCCTTCCTCTCCTCTCCGCCCTGCCTTCCTCTCCTCTCTCCCCTGCCTTCCTCTCCTCTCCGCCCTGCCTTCCTCTCCTCTCTCCCCTGCCTTCCTCTCCTCTCTCCCCTGCCTTCCTCTCCTCTCTCCCCTGTCTTCCTCTCTTCTCTCCCCTGTCTTCCTCTCTTTTCCGCATTGCCTTCGTCTACTCTCTCTCCCGTCTTCCTCTCTTCTCTCCCGCCTTCCTCTCCTCTCCTCTCCGCCGTTCCTTCCTCTCCTCTTCCTCTCCTCTCTCTCCCCTCTCCCTGCCTTCCTCTCCTCTCTCCCCTGCCTTCCTCTCCTCTCCTCTCCGCCGTTCCTTCCTCTCCTCTTCCTCTCCTCTCTCTCCCCTCTCCCTGCCTTCCTCTCCTCTCTCTCCCCTGTCTTCCTTTCCTCTCCTTTCTCCCCTGCCTTCCTCTCCTCTCTCCCCTGCCTTCCTCTTCTCTCTCCCCCGCCTTCCTCTCTTCTCTCCCCTGCCTTCCTCTCCTCTCTCCCCTGCCTTCCTCGCCTCTCTCTCCCATCTTCCTCTCTTCTCTCCCGCCTTCCTCTCCTCTCTCCCCTGCCTTCCTCTCCTCTCTCCTCTGCCTTCCTCTCCTCTCTCTCCCGTCTTCCTCGCTTCTCTCCCGCCTTCCTCTCTTCTCTCCCCTGCCTTCCTCTCCTCCCTCCCGTCTTCCTCTCCTCTCTCCCGTCTTCCTCTCCTCTCTCCCGTCTTCCTTTCCTCTCTGCCCTGCCTTCCTCTCTGCCCTCCCTTCCACTCCTCTCCGCCCTGTCTTCCTCTCCTCCCTACCGTCTTCTTCTCCTCCCTCCCGTCTTCTTCTCCTCTCTCCCGTCTTCCTTTCCTCTCTGCCCTGCCTTCCTCTCCGCCCTCCCTTCCACTCCTCTCCGCCCTGTCTTCCTCTCCTCCCTCCCGTCTTCTTCTCCTCCCTCCCGTCTTCCTCTCCTCTCTCCCGTCTTCCTCTCCTCTCTCCCGTCTTCCTTTCCTCTCTGCCCTGCCTTCCTCTCCACCCTGCCTTCCTCTCCTCTCTCCCCTGCCTTCCTCTCCTCTCTCTCCCCTCTCCCTGCCTTCCTCTCCTCTCTCCCCCCTCTCCCCTGCCTTCCTCTCCTCTCTCCCCTCTCCCCGGAATTCCTCTCCTCTCTCTCCCCTGCCTTCCTCTCTTCTCTCCCCTGCCTTCCTCTCCTCTCTCCCCTGCCTTCCTCTCCTCTCCGTCCTGCCTTCCTCTCCTCTCCGCCCTGCCTTCCTCTCCTCTCTCTCCCCTGTCTTCCTTTCCTCTCCTTTCTCCCCTGCCTTCCCCTCCTCTCTCCCCTGCCTTCCTCTCCTCTCTCCCCTGCCTTCCTCTTCTCTCTCCCCCGCCTTCCTCTCTTCTCTCCCCTGCCTTCCTCTCCTCTCTCCCCTGCCTTCTTCGCCTCTCTCTCCCATCTTCCTCTCTTCTCTCCCGCCTTCCTCTCCTCTCTCCCCTGCCTTCCTCTCCTCTCTCCTCTGCCTTCCTCTCCTCTCTCTCCCGTCTTCCTCGCTTCTCTCCCGCCTTCCTCTCTTCTCTCCCCTGCCTTCCTCTCTTCTCTCCCCTGCCTTCCTCTCCTCCCTCCCGTCTTCCTCTCCTCTCTCCCGTCTTCCTCTCCTCTCTCCCGTCTTCCTTTCCTCTCTGCCCTGCCTTCCTCTCCGCCCTCCCTTCCACTCCTCTCCGCCCTGTCTTCCTCTCCTCCCTCCCGTCTTCTTCTCCTCCCTCCCGTCTTCTTCTCCTCTCTCCCGTCTTCCTCTCCTCTCTCCCGTCTTCCTTTCCTCTCTGCCCTGCCTTCCTCTCCACCCTGCCTTCCTCTCCTCTCTCCCCTGTCTTCCTCTCTTCTCCTCTCTCCCGTCTTCCTCTCCTCTCTCCCGTCTTCCTCTCCTCTCTCCCCTGTCTTCCTCTCTTCTCCTCTCTCCCCTACCTTCCACCTCTATTCCCTTCTCTCCCGCCTTTCTTTCCACCTCCTCTGCTCCCCTGCCTTTCACCTCTCCTCTGCCCCCTCCTCTCCTTTACTCTCTTCTACTCTCATCTCCTCTCTGCCCTGCCTTCCACTCGTCTCCTCTCTACACAGCGTGTTCCAGGAGGATTAGTCCAGGCCACAGCTTCTCTTTCAGGTAGCAGATTTATGCCGTTCACCCCAGAAACAAAGGCTCTGGTGTGTTTGAAGTGTGGAGGCCAAAGGAAGACCCAGAGACATAGTGTTTGTCCCAAATGGCATCATATTCCCTATGTAGCGCACTACTTTTAAATGGGCCCTGGTCAAAAGTAGTGTACTATCAAGGGAATAGGGTGCCATTTGGAACACAGCCCTAGTAGAGACTCAGAAAGCCAGAGCGAGCCAGAGACAGAGACAGGCCCCTTTGAAAAGCCTTTTCCCACTGGGACTGTGATCCGCTGCAGCCACACCTGGCTCACAGGGCAGCTCTCACCTGGCAGGTTACCTCTTAGATCTTTGGAATAACCTTTCACCTGGGGGGCCTAACACCACCTGACTACCTGTCTGACTTCCTTACTGCCAGCTGGCTTTCATACTCTCAGTCTCTTTGACTGAGAAAACAGTCTATGGTCCACAGAAGTTTGTGTGGGCAGGATACTGTGTACGCAATCTATACACACATAGCACATCCTAAACACATGTTGAGAGTAATTAGATCATTAAATAAAAATCAATAAACTCCCACTTTTCTGGTTTTATAAAAGCATAGGCTATGTTACAATATCTATACTAGCATACACGTATTAGGGCTGTGAATTGCCAGGGACCTCACGATGCAATATTATGATGATACTTAGGTGCCGATACGATATATATTGTGATTCTCATGATTCTGTATGTATTGTGATTCTCATGATTCTATATGTATTGTGATTCCCATGATTCTATATGTATTGAGATTCTCATGATTCTATATGTATTGTGATTCTCATGATTCTATATGTATTGTGATTCTCATGATTCTATATGCATTGTGATTCTCATGATTCTGTATGTTTTGTGATTCTATATGTATTGTGATTCTATATGTATTGTGATTCTCATGATTCTATATGTATTGTGATTCTCATGATTCTATATGTATTGTGATTCTCATGATTCTATATGTATTGTGATTCTCATGATTCGATATATATTGTGACTCATGATTATTTTTGTATTGTGCTTCTCATGATTCTATATGTATTGTGATTCTCATGATTCTATATGTATTGTGATTCCCATGATTCTATATGTATTGTGATTCTCATGATTCTGTATGTTTTGTGATTCTCACGATTCTGTACAGTGAGGGAAAAACGTATTTGATCCCCTGCTGATTTTGTACGTCCTTCAGTAGAGGATGCCTGGTTATACTTTTTTTAAATGCCTTCCTCACCATCTTAAAAAAGCATGCCCCATTCAAGAAATGTAGAACCAGGAACAGATATAGCCCTTGGTTCACTCCAGACCTGTCTGCCCTTGACCAGCACAAAAACATCCTGTGGCGCTCTGCATTAGCATCGAACAGCCCCTGTGATATGCAACTTTAAAGGGAAGTTAGAAACGAATATACACAGGCAGTTAGAAAAGCCAAGGCTAGCTTTTTCAAGCAGAAATTTGCTTCCTGCAACAAAAACTCAAAAAAGTTATGGGACACTGTAAAGTCCTTAGAGAATAAGAACACCTCTTCCCAGCTGCCCACTGCACTGAGGATAGGAAACTCTGTCACAACTGACAAATCCACTATAATTGAGAATTTCAATAAGCATTTTCTACGGCTGGCCATGCTTTCCACCTGGCTACCCCTACCCCGGTCAACAGCACTGCACCCCCACAGCAACTCGCCCAAGCCTTCCCCATTTCTCCTTTTCCCAAATCCAGTCAGCTGATGTTCTGAAAGAGCTGCAAAATCTGGACCCCTACAAATCAGCTGGGCTAGACAATCTGGACCCTTTCTTTCTAAACTTATCTGCCGAAATTGTTGCAACCCCTATTATTAGCCTGTTCAAGCTCTCTTTCGTGTCGTCTGAGATTCCAAAAGATTGGAAAGCAGCTATCCCCTCTTCAAAGGGGGGGACACTCTTGACCCAAACTGCTACAGACCTATATCTATCCTACCCTGCCTTTCTAAGGTCTTCGAAAGCCAAGTTAATAAACAGATTACCGACCATTTCGAATCCCACCGTACCTTCTCCGCTATGCAATCTGGTTTCAGAGCTGGTCATGGGTGCACCTCAGCTACACTCAAGATCCTAAACGATATTGTAACCGACATCGATAAGAAAGAATACTGTGCAGCCGTCTTCATTGACCTGGCCAAGGCTTTCGACTCTGTCAATCACCACATCCTCATCGGCAGACTAAACAGCCTTGGTTTCTCAAATGATTGCCTCGCCTGGTTCACCAACTACTTCTCTGATAGAGTTCAGTGTGTCAAATCGTTGTCCAGAAAAAAAAACAGAAGATATGTTTAAAGTTAGAGTCCGTGCTCCTTTTTGGTTTACTCACTCAGTTTGGTCATTTGATGTAACTCCCTTTACAAGGTTCAATGTGTCAAATCTGAGGGCCTGTTGTCCGGGCCTCTGGCAGTCTCTATGGGGGTGCCACAGGGTTCAATTCTTGGACCGACTCTTTTCTCTGTATACATCAATGATGTCGCTCTTGCTGCTGGTGAGTCTCTGATCCACCTCTACGCAGACGACACCATTCTGTATACTTCTGGCCCTACTTTGGACACTGTGTTAACTACCCTCCAGACGAGCTTCAATGCCATACAACTCTCCTTCCGTGGCCTCCAACTGCTCTTAAATACAAGTAAAACTAAATGCATGCTCTTCAACCGATCGCTGCCTGCACCTGCCCGCCCGTCCAGCATCACTACTCTGGACGGTTCTGACTTAGAATACGTGGACAACTACAAATACCTAGGTGTCTGGTTAGACTGTAAACTCTCTTTCCAGACTCACATTAAGCATCTCCAATCCAAAGTTAAATCTAGAATTGGCTTCCTATTTCGCAAGAAAGCATCCTTCACTCATGCTGCCAAACATACCCTCATAAAATTGACCATCCTACCGATCCTCGACTTCGACGATGTCATTTACAAAATAGCCTCCAATACCCTACTCAATAAATTGGATTAAGTCTATCACAGTGCCAATGCGTTTTGTCACCAAAGCCCCATATACTACCCACCACTGCAACCTGTACGCTCTCGTTGGCTGGCCCTTGCTTCATACTCGTCGCCAAACCCACTGGCTCCAGGTCATCTACAAGACCCTGCTAGGTAAAGTTCTCCCTTATCTCAGCTCGCTGGACACCATAGCAGCACCCACATGTAGCACGCAGCAGGTATATCTCTCTGGTCACCCCTAAAGCCAACTCCTCCTTTGGCCGCCTCGCCTTCCAGTTCTCTGCTGCCAATGACTGGAACGAACTACAAAAATCTCTAAAACTGGAAACACTTATCTCCCTCACCAGCTTTAAGCACCAGCTGTCAGAGCAGCTCACAGATTACTGCACCTGTACATAGCTCCCTATAATTTAGCCCAAACTACTACCTCTTCCCCTACTGTATTTATTTATTTATTTTGCACCCCATTATTTCTATTTCTACTTTGCACTTTCTTCCACTGCAAATCTACCATTCCAGTGTTTTACTTGCTATATTGTATTTACTTCGCCACCATGGCCTTTTTTTTTCCTTTACCTCCCTTATCTCACCTCATTTGCTCACTTTGTATATAGACTTATTTTTCTACTGTATTATTGACAGTATGTTTGTTTTATTCCATGTGTAACTCTGTGTTGTTGTGTGTCAAACTGCTTGCTTTATCTTGGCCAGGTCGCAATTGTAAATGAAAACTTGTTCTCAACTTGCCTACCTGGTTAAATAAAGGTGAAATAAAAATAAATAAATAAATGCTGCAGCGGAACAAGAGAGAGTCATGACAAAACTAGTTTTGATCAGTCATGAAAATAAAAGTGCTGAAAACAAATTGGAAACATTTGTTTTGGTGCAGGTACAGCCAACTAGAGGTGAAATAATATTGCAATTTTGTCGAAACAAAACGATATATCGTAAAGAATTATATCATGATATGCAACTGTATCGATTTATTCCCCCATCACTATGTCACGTCCTGACCAGTAAAGGGGTTATTTGTTATTGTAGTTTGGTCAGGACGTGGCAGGGGGGTGTTTGTTTTATGTGGTTCGGGGTTTGTTGGGATATGTGTTTATGTAGAGGGGTGTTTGTTTAGAGTATTCCTGTGTTTTTGGTTATGTTCTATGTTTTGTATTTCTATGCTCTGTCTATGTTGTGTATTTCTTTGTGTTGGCCTGGTATGGCTCTCAATCAGGAACAGCTGTACATCGTTGTTGCTGATTGGGAGTCATACTTAGGTAGCCCTGTTTTCACCTGTCTTTTGTGGGAAGTTGTTTTTGCACTGCTAGGGTTAGCCTGCATTACTGTTCGTTCGTTTTCTTGTTTTGTGATTAAGTGTTCAAATAAAAGTTAATATGAGCACTCAACCCGCTGCGCCTTGGTCCACTATATACGACGACCGTTACACACTACCACTTATGCATGTCCAATACATTCTTCACTCTAAGCGGTACAGCATTCTGGGGAGGATATTAGAGCTCTAAGCAGTACAGTATTCTGGGGAGGATATTAGAGCTCCAAGCGGTACAGTATTCTGGGGTGGATATTAGAGCTCTAAGCGGTACAGAATTCTGGGGAGGACATTAGAGGTCTAAGTGGTACAGTATTCTGGGGAGGATATTAGAGCTCTAAGTGGTACAGTATTCTAGGGTGGATACTAGAGCTCTAAGTGGTACAGAATTCTGGGGAGGATATTAGAGGTCTAAGTGGTACAGTATTCTGGGGTGGATATTAGAGCTCTAAGTGGTACAGTATTCTGGGGAGGATATTAGAGCTCTAAGCGGTACAGTATTCTGGGGAGGATATTAGAGCTCTAAGTGGTACAGTATTCTGGGGAGGATATTAGAGCTCTAATCGGTACAGTATTCTGGGGAGGATACTAGAGCTCTAAGCGGTACAGAATTCTGGGGAGGATATTAGAGCTCTAAGTGGTACAGTATTCTAGGGTGGATATCGGAATATACAGTAAGTCTTCTGAAATCCCAAGAAGAAAAGATTAACCATGTTTTGTGATTCTCTTTTCCCTGTTTATAAGAAGGATAGCTCTAACTAACCTTTCCTTTCTTGTCTTCCTCTGTCCCTAATTAGCTTTAGTGATTTCCTAATAACTTCAACATTCAACCTTGAATTAGTCCCTCCTCACACATAACACGCATTTGTTCCAGATCTTAAAACCAACAAAGCATGGTAATGTTCTTGTTTATTTCCATGATCAAACATAATCGCTTTTTTCCCCCTCTGGAGAGTAGATCTCATTCGGCTAATTCCTGGTATTGTAACTTCCACGTGGACAAATTAGGAGAGAGAGAGAGAGTTAAAAAGAGAGAGATAATGGGAAATAGAGAGTGAGAAAGAAAATAGAAAGAGAAGGGAAGAGAGCGAGAGAAGGGAAGAGAGAGAAGGGAAGAGAGAGAGAGAGAATGGAAGAGAAAGAAGGAAAGAGAGAGAGAGAGAGAGAGAATGGAAGAGAGAGAGAGAAGGGAAGAGAAAGAAGGAAAGAGAGAGAGAGAGAGAGAGAGAGAAGGGAAGAGAGAGAGAGAGAGAGAGAGAGAAGGGAAGAGAAAGAAGGAAAGAGAGAGAGAGAGAGAGAGAATGGAAGAGAGAGAGAAAGAGAGAGAGAATGGAAGAGAGAGAGAAGGGAAGAGAAAGAAGGAAAGAGAGAGAGAGAGAGAGAGAGAGAAGGGAAGAGAGAGACAGACTGTTTCATTAAAGACAAAAAGTAATTCTCATTTCATTAAAACCTCACCCCCCCTTAAAATAAAACACTAAAATATATCCTTACTGCAGTACATGTACCACCCTCACCTTGCCCTCTACCCCACGATACAAAACAACACCACACATCATAATAACCAAGACCTCACCACTTCTACAACCGTATATCCAACACATCTTCCCCAGCTATACAGACAGCCCCCCCAACACACCATATCTCCTGAAACATCTTCCCCAGCTATACAGACTTTTTGGGGGGGTTTACATATTCACCCAACACACTCCTCTTTCCCTCATCTCTGATGCCATTTAAATTAAGCGAGCCTACCAGAAGAGTCTCCATAAGAAGTGGGAGAAAAGCCAGCAAAGAAAGAGACCAATAGCAAAGCTCAAAAAACCCCAGTGCCAGAAAAAAACTATTAATCTAAACAACATCTGAAGGTAGACCTTTACCCATGTTGTGACCCACTTCCTCAACCTAAACCGTTTCCTGGGTGAGAGGAAAGTTTCCTGGGTGAGAGCTATTTTTTCATAGCATGTTGTACTGATCTTACAAACTTTCTCAGATCAGATGAAAAAGCCTCAAGATGAACTTTTTTTCCCCTTGGTCTCATTCAGGAGCCTTGTCAGTTCCCTCACCGTGTACTTAGACCCCTCTGCTTGACTGGCTGTCAGCTCCAGACCCATTGAGGAGGAGTCTGAAAAAAAGGTATCCTCAGGCTTCCTCTTCCTCAGACTCACTTTCCTCCTCCTCATCTCCCATCCTGACCACCTGCCCTTCCTCTCTGGTCATCCCCCACAGCACCAGGCAAAGGTTTCATGGTGCCTTTGACCACACCAGCCTCTCTCCTCCCACCTCCTTTCTTCTCCCATTTTTCCTTTTCCGCTTGACACCCTCCTCCTCCCCCCTAGTCTCTTACACTTCCCCACTATACTGTCATCATCCACTATCATAACCTGACTAGACCCAGCAACCTCTACACCACCCTACATAGCATGACTAGGCCCAGCATCATCTACACCACCCTCCGTAGCATGACTAGACCCAGCCTCATCTACACCACCATCTATAACCTGACTAGGCCCAGCATCCTCTACACCATCCTCCATATCATAACTAAGCCCAGTCTCATCTACACCATCATCCATAACCTGACTAGACCCAGCCTCATCTACACCCCCATCCATAGCATGACTAGGCCCAGCCTCATCTACACCACCATCCATAGCATGACTAGACCCAGCCTCATTTACACCACCATCCATAACCTGACTAGACCCAGCCTCATCTACACCACCATCTATAACCTGACTAGACCCAGCCTCATCTACACCACCATCTATAACCTGACTAGGCCCAGCCTCATCTACACCACCATCTATAACCTGACTAGGCCCAGCCTCATCTACACCACCATCTATAACCTGACTAGACCCAGCCTCATCTACACCACCATCTATAACCTGACTAGGCCCAGCCTCATCTACACCACCATCTATAACCTGACTAGACCCAGCCTCAACTACACCACCATCTATAACCTGACTAGACCCAGCCTCATCTACACCACCATCTATAACCTGACTAGGCCCAGCCTCATCTACACCACCATCTATAACCTGACTAGACCCAGCCTCATCTACACCACCACCATCTATAACCTGACTAGGCCCAGCCTCATCTACACCACCATCACTGGCATGACTAGGCCCAGCCTCTGCTGCTTGCGTCTCATTGCCCCCTGCACGTTGACCTCGATTTCCCCCACTGGCGCTTGTACCCTCACTTTGTCTACGGCCTTTATGTGGGCACGCAAAGCTCTTATGCCCCAAATCCCCACACTCAAAACACCGCAGACAATCTGTGCTGGTAAACCCTGCGTAGAGCCCCTCCCCATGCCTCACTTTAAAATGCACATTTAGCTGTTGCTCATTGTTATTCAGAAACATGAACATTTGCCTCTGGAAAGAAACAACATCCTTAACGGCATCTGCCTGAAAACCTGCCGACATTTCCCGAAAACTGCTAGCAAACTTACCAAAACTACTCAGCTCTTTCCTGATTTGATCATCTGTAATAAACGGAGGCAAATTTGCGACTACCACCCTGGTCAAAGGGGTAGAAAGAGGCGAAATTGGCATCAACACACCCCTTACAAATATTCCACTAGAAATGAGCCTACCCACCAAATTTGATCTTTTCATGAACACCACCACAGCTTTGTTCATTCTAGAAGCAGAATGTATAAATTCAGCTCCTACCTGTTCACCGACCGCGAGCAGAACCTCCTCCACCTTAACTCCATTCTCAGGAACACACCTGAATCCATGCCGTAACGACAGCATCTCCTCCACCTTAACTCCATTCTCAGGAACACACCTGAATCCATGCCGTATCGACAGCGTCTCCTCCACCTTAACTCCATTCTCAGGAACACACCTGAATCCATGCCGTATCGACAGCGTCTCCTCCACCTTAACTCCATTCTCAGGAACACACCTGAATCCATGCCGTATCGACAGCGTCTCCTCCACCTTAACTCCATTCTCAGGAACACACCTGAATCCATGCTGTATAGACAGCGTCTCCTCCACCTTAACTCCATTCTCAGGAACACACCTGAATCCATGCTGTATAGACAGCGTCTCCTCCACCTTAACTCCATTCTCAGGAACACACCTGAATCCATGCCGTATCGACAGCATCTCCTCCGCGCTAGGCTGAGAAGCCATCGCGCACACCACACCTTGCAAACCCCAGAAAACTTACTCTGTCCTCTTCCACCCTAACTTTGAAAAAAACCTGTGGATACCGCTAAAACAAATATTGCATTAACCCTCCACCATAGAAAATAAAAATTGAAAGAAAAGACCAAGAACAGAATAAAGAAAATAAGTTAGGACAGGGCCCTCCACACCAAACACTCAAACTCCAAAAAACTCCCAGCACGCACTGCAAGAGAGAGATAGAGAGAGACAGAAGGGGAGACAGCTGCTACAGATACTGACATATTAGCATTCTCTCAGTCTTTGTGTTGTGGTTCGGGCCACATTTCAAAGGCTTGTTGACGTAGCAGGTTGGAGGGGCATTGAAAAGATTCACAGTAAAGGGCCAAGCAGTGTTGGACAGGGACCCACTGTTTCTCAACATCAAATACCGCCTACATTAGCTGTGTTAACGCTGTCTCAGCTGTCTATATGGCCAGCTTAAGACCTTAAGATTAACTAGACCTAGCCAGCGGTTCTCTCCTGTCTACATGGACCTATTAACTAGACCTAGCC
The DNA here is from genome assembly GCF_901001165.1 of Salmo trutta. NCBI lineage: Eukaryota > Metazoa > Chordata > Actinopteri > Salmoniformes > Salmonidae > Salmo > Salmo trutta. The sequence goes on along the minus strand of NC_042987.1, from coordinate 40,397,891 downwards.
AGCGGTTCTCTCCTGTCTACATGGACCTATTAACTAGACCTAGCCAGCAGTTCTCTCCTGTCTACACCTAGCCAGCGGTTCTCTCCTGTCTACATGGACCTATTAACTAGACCTAGCCAGCAGTTCTCTCCTGTCTACACCTAGCCAGTGGTTCTCTCCTGTCTACATGGACCTATTAACTAGACCTAGTCAGCGGTTCCCTCCTGTCTACATGGACCTATTAGCTGGACCAGTGGTTAGCCAGTTAGCCAGCGGTTCTCTCCTGTTTACATGGACCTATTAGCTGGACCAGTGGTTAGCCAGTTAGCCAGTTAGCCAGCGGTTCCCTCCTGTCTGCATGGACCTATTAGCTGGCCCAGCGGTAAGCCAGTTAGCCAGCGCTTCTCTCCTGTCTACATGGACCTATTAGCTGGATCAGTGGTTAGCCAGTTAGCCAGCGGTTCTCTCCTGTCTACATGGATCTATTAACTGGACCAGTGGTTAGCCAGTTAGCCAGTTAGCCAGTTAGCCAGTTAGCCAGCGCTTCTCTCCTGTCTACATGGACCTATTAGCTGGACCAGTGGTTAGCCAGTTAGCCAGCGCTTCTCTCTTGTCTACATGGACCTATCAGCTGGACCAGCGGTTAGCCAGTGAGCCAGCCTCTCCTTTTTTTGTTCTCTTCTTCTCTTCCATTGAGTGTTTTTCCTCTGTAGCTCGATGTCATCCTATACGCTGGAAGACAGTACAATCCTGTTGGAAGTCTTGCTTCCAGGCTCATAGTATTGACCTGGCACCTTGTAGAGAATCAATGTACAGTGGACTGATAGCAGGGAGAACTATTCTCTTTCAGATAGAGACTTTGAGGAAAATTCTACAGTGATAACTGGTATTTATACAACAGGTGGGTCTAATCCTGAATGCTGATTGGTTAAAACCGCATTCCAGACGTTGTCTATTCCACAAGTAACCACCGGCTAAATCTATAACGTTGAAATGCCTATTTACTCTGTTTCGTCTGACTGCGCAATCCACTGTCTCATCAGCCCAGCCAGGCAATTTATAAACTTGATCTCCACTATAAAAATCATCTAGATAGTATCTCAGATTTTTGTCTGTCTCTCCAAAATTTGCAACATTGTTTCACTATTTCAATTCGATCTCCAGCTGTCCCATAGTAATGAATGAGTCAGGAGTCGGGACGAGACAGGCAGGCAGGCAGCGTTTCTCAGCCAGTCTAAATCATGAATCAGCTGGCATCATTTTTATGGATATATACAAAGAAATGTCAATAGAAAAAAGGTTAAAAAAAGGCACCTAGTTTGCAGTCTTTCCAGCTTCAGTTTGAAGTAATTGTGTTAGCTGTGTGTAACCTACAAAGCATTACATGGGCTTGCTCCTACCTATCTTTCCGATTTGGTCCAGCCGTACATACCTACACATACGCTACGGTCACAAGACGCGGGCCTCCTAATTGTTACTAGAATTTCTAAGCAAACAGCTGGAGGCAGGGCTTTCTCCTATAGAGCTCAATTTTTATGGAATAGTCTGCCTACCCATGTGAGAGACGCAGACTCAGTCTCAACCTTTAAGTCTTTACTGAAGACACATTTCTTCAGTAGGTCTTATGATTAAGTGTAGTCTGGCCCAGGGGTGTGAAGGTGAACGGAAAGTCTGGAGCAACGAACTGCCCTTGCTGTCTCTGCCTGGCCGGTTTCCCCTCTTTCCACTGGGATTCTCTGCCTCTACCCCTATTACGGGGGCTGAGTCACTGGCTTACTGGTGTTCTTCCATGCCGTCCCTGGAAGGGGTGCGTCACTTGAGTGGGTTGAATCACTGACGTGGTCTTCCTGTCTGGGTTGGCGCCCCCCCTTGGGCTGTGCCGTGGCGGAGATCTTTGTAGGCTATACTTGGCCTTGTCTCAGGATGGTAAGTTGGTGGTTGAAGATATCCCTCTAGTGATGTGGGGGCAAGGCTTTGGCAAAATGGGTGGGGTGGTATCCTGCCTGGTTGGCCCCTGTCCGGGGGTATCGTCGGATGGGGCCACAGTGTCTCCTGACCCCTCCTGTCTCAGCCTCAAGTATTTATGCTGCAGTAGTTTATGTGTCGGGGGGCTAGGGTCAGTCTGTCACATCTGGAGTATTTCTCTTGTCTTTTCCGGTATCCTGTGTGAATTTAAATATGCTCTCTCTAATTCTCTCTTTTTCTTTCTTTCTTTCTTTCTCTCGGAGGACCTGAGCCCTAGGACCATGTCTCAGGACTACCTGGCTTGATGACTCCTTGCTGTCCCCAGTTCACCTGGCCGTGCTGCTGCTCCAGTTCCAACTGTTCTGCCTGCAGCTATGGAACCCTGACCTATTCACCGGACGTGCTACCTGTCCCAGACCTGCTGTTTTCAACTCTCTAGAGACAGCAGGAGCGGTAGAGATACTCTCAAAGATCGGCTATGAAAAAGCCAACTGACACTTACTCTTGTGTTACTGACTTGTTGCACCCTCGACAACTACTATGATTATTATTATTTGACAATGCTGGTCATTTATGAACATTTGAACATCTAGGCCATGTGCTGTTATAATCTCCACCCGGCACAGCCAGAAGAGGACTGGCCACCCCTCATAACCTGGTTCCTCTCTAGGTTTCTTCCTAGGTTTTGGCCTTTCTAGGGAGTTTTTCCTAGCCACCGTGCTTCTACACCTGCATTGCTTGCTGTTTGGGGTTTTAGGCTGGGTTTCTGTACAGCACTTTGAGATATCAGCTGATGTAAGAAGGGCTATATAAAGAAATTTGATTTGATTTGATTTGTTGGCCTGCTCCTCTGTTCAAGTGAGCATTTTTTCCAAATCACGCCTCATTGTTATGGATGTATCCAAATAAATGTCAATAGAAAACAGATTAAACAAATGCTAACGCAGCTACTTTACTGTTATTCTGGCTGCACTTTTTGACGTGACTGTAAGTTAGCCGTAGCTGGCTAGCTAGCAAGCAAGGGATAAGAACAGTGCCAGCCAGTATGGCAATGGAACATTTAGAACGAACGACTGGGTTGCGTGTTTTTGTTCTGTCCATAGATACAGAACAAAAAGACTGAACGATATCTATTGTTTTAAGGAAACTCATTCAGCAATTTTAGATGAAGTTTTGTGGAAATAGGACTGGGGGGCAAAATATATTTCTCCCATGGGGCAAAGTAATTCAAAAGGGGTGATGATATTAATTAACAGTCATTTTGATCCAAATGCGCAAATTGTCCAAACAGATCCTCAAGGTAGATGGATGATTTTAATGTGTTATTGGACCATAAACAGATATGGCTTATTAACATATATGGTCCAAATAATGATGATCCATGCTTCTTTGAAAATATATATAAGAACTTATCAACTCTACAAGCAACAAAATACTATATTATTATGGTGGGAGATTATAAAACAATTTTAAATACCTCTATGGACCATAAAGGAAATCACACTACAAAGATCACCCTCAGGCACTTAAGGAAATCATGAATGTAATGGATATATAGGAACTAGTGGATATATGGAGGCTTACATATCCTGACCTAGTGAGATATACATGGAGGAGGTTTAATATCCTGACCTAGTGAGATATACATGGAGGAGGTTTAATATCCTGACCTAGTGAGATATACATGGAGGAGGTTTAATATCCTGACCTAGTGAGATATACATGGAGGAGGTTTAATACCCTGACCTAGTGAGATATACATGGAGGAGGTTTAATACCCTGACCTAGTGAGATATACATGGAGGAGGTTTAATACCCTGACCTAGTGAGATATACATGGAGGAGGTTTAATATCCTGACCTAGTGAGATATACATGGAGGAGGTTTAATATCCTGACCTAGTGAGATACACATGGAGGAGGTTTAATATCCTGACCTAGTGAGATATACATGGAGGAGGTTTAATATCCTGACCTAGTGAGATATACATGGAGGAGGTTTAATATCCTGACCTAGTGAGATATACATGGAGGAGGTTTAATATCCTGACCTAGTGAGATATACATGGAGGAGGTTTAACCTGTTGGGGATAGGGGGCAGTATTTGCACGGCCGGATAAAAAACGTACCCGATTTAATCTGGTTACTACTCCTGCCCAGTAACTAGAATATGCATATAATTGTTTCATTTGGATAGAAAACACCCTAAAGTTTCTAAAACTGTTTGAATGGTGTCTGTGAGTATAACAGAACTCATTTGGCAGGCCAAAACCTGAGAAAATTCCAAACAGGAAGCGCTCTCTCTGACTATTTCTTGGCCTTCTTGATCATCTCTATCCAAAACAGGGGATCTCTGGCATAACGTGACATTTTCTAACGCTCCCATAGGCTCTCAGAAGGCGCCAGAACGATGAATGGTGACTTTGCAGGCCATGGCTGAAAAACAGTAGCGCATTTGGATAGTGGTCGATCTGAGAACAATGAGACTGGGGCACGTGCACAAGCCGACACCATGTTTTTATTTTTTCGTCTTTGAACGAAAACAGGGTTTCCCGGTCGGAATATTATCGCTTTTTTACGAGAAAAATCGCATAAAAATTGATTTTAAACAGCGTTTGACATGCTTCGAAGTACGGTAATGGAATATTTTGAATTTTTTTGTCACGAAACGCGCCGGGCGCGTCACCCTTCTTTACCCTTTGGATAGTGTCTTGAACACATGAACAAAACGCCGCTATTTGGATATAACTATGGATTATTTGGAACCAAACCAACATTTGTTATTGAAGTAGAAGTCCTGGGAGTGCATTCTGACGAAGAACAGCAAAGGTAATCCAATTTTTCTAATAGTAAATCTGAGTTTGGTGAGTACCACACTTGGTGGGTGTCAAAATAGCTAGCCTGTGATGGCCTGGCTATCTACTCAGAATATTGCAAAATGTGCTTTCACCGAAAAGCTATTTTAAAATCAGACACCGCGATTGCATAAAGGAGTTCTGTATCTATAATTCTTAAAATAATTGTTATGTTTTTTGTGAACGTTTATCATGAGTAATTTAGTAAATTCACCGGAAGTGTTCGGTGGGAATGCTAGTCACATGCTAGTCACATGCTAATGTAAAAAGCTGGTTTTTGATATAAATATGAACTTGATTGAACAAAACATGCATGTATTGTATAACATAATGTCCTAGGAGTGTCATCTGATGAAGATCATCAAAGGTTAGTGCTGCATTTAGCTGTGGTTTGGGTTTATGTGACATTATATGCTAGCTTTAAAAATGGGTGTCTGATTATTTCTGGCTGGGTACTCTGCTGACATAATCTAATGTTTTGCTTTCGTTGTAAAGCCTTTTTGAAATCGGACAGTGTGGTTAGATTAACGAGAGTCTTGTCTTTAAAATGGTGTAAAATAGTCATATGTTTGAGAAATTGAAGTAATAGCATTTCTAAGGTATTTGAATATCGCGCCACGGGATTCCACTGGCTGTTAGAGGTTAATATCCTGAGCTAGTGAGATATACATGGAGGAGGTTTAATATCCTGACCTAGTGAGATATACATAGAGGAGGTTTAATATCCTGACCCAGTGAGATATACATGGAGGAGGTTTAATATCCTGACCTAGTGAGATATACACGGAGGAGGTTTAATATCCTGACCTAGTGAGATCAAGCTAGTCGTCTTGACTGCTTTCCTATGTCATTCCCTCATGCAAAACAAAATATGAAAAAAGCATTGATAGGGGACAGAATGCGATCGGACCATCACATAATTGGCATACAGTTGAAGTCAGAAGTTTACATCCACTTACTTGTGCATGACACAAGTAATTTTTCCAACAATTGTTAACAGTTCACATACACTAAGTTGACTGTGCCTTTAAACAGCTTGGAAAATTCCAGAAAATGATGTCATGGCTTTAGAAGCTTCTGATAGGCTAATTGACATCATTTGAGTCAATTGGAGGTGTACCTGTGGATGTATTTCAAGGCCTACCTTCAAACTTAGTGCCTCTTTGCTTGACATCATGGGAAAATCAAAAGAAATCAGCCAAGACCACAGAAAGAAAATTGTAGACCTCCACAAGTCTGGTTCATCATTGGGAGCAATTTCCAAACGCCTGCAGGTACCACATTCATCTGTACAAACAATAGTACGCAAGTATAAACACCATGGGACAACAGAGCCGCCATACTGCTTAGGAAGGAGATGCGTTCTGTCTCCTAGAGATTAAACGTACTTTGGTGCGAAAAGTGCAAATCAATCCCAGAACAACAGCAAAGGACCTTGTAAAAATGCTGGAGGAAACAGGTACAAAAGTATCTATATCCACAGTAAAACGAGTCCTATATCGACATAACCTGAAAGGCCGCTCAGCAAGGAAGAAGCCACTGCTCCAAAAACGTCATAAAAAAAGGCAGACTACGGTTTACAGCTATACATGGGGACAAAGATCGTACTTTTTGGAGAAATGTCCTCTGGTCTGATGAAACAAAATAGACCTGTTTGGCCATAATGACCATCGTTATGTTTGGAGGAAAAGGGGGACGCTTGCAAGCCGAAGAACACCATCCCAACCGTGAAGCATGGGGGTGGCAGCATCATGTTGTGGGGGTGCTTTGCTGCAGGAGGGACTGGTGCACTTCACAAAATATATGGCATCTTGAGGAAGGAAAATTATGTGGATACATTGAAGAAATATCTCAAGACATCAGTCAGGAAGTTAAAGCTTGGTCGCAAATGGGTCTTCCAAATGGACAATGACCCCAAGCATACTTCCAAAGTTGTGGCAAAATTACTTAAGGACAACAAAGTCAAGGTATTGGAGTGGCCATCACAATGCCCTGACCTCAATCCCATAGAAAATCTGTGGGCAGAACTGAGAAAGTGTGTGCGAGCAAGGAGGCCTACAAACCTGACTCAGTTACACCAGCTCTGTCAGGAGGAAAGGGCAAAAATTCACCCAACTTATTGTGGAAAGCTTGTGGAAGGCTACCCGAAACGTTTGTCCCAAGTTAAACAATTTAAAGGCAATGCTCCTAAATACTAATTTAGTGTATGTAAACTTCCGACCCACTGGGAATGTGATGAAATAAATAAAAGCTGAAATAAATCATTCTCTCTACTATTATTCTGACATTTCACATTCTTAAAATAAAGTGGTGATACTAACTGACCTAAGACAGGGAATTTTTACTAGGATTAAATGTCAGGAATTGTGAAAAATTTAGTTTAAATGTATTTGTTTAAGATGTATGTAAACTTCCGACTTCAACTGTATTACTCTTACAGTATTTCCACATGGGTGAGGATATTGGAAATGTAACCAAAGCCTACTGGATGATAACTTGTTTTTAACTAGGACAGAAATAATTTATAACTGACTTTTTCAGACATAAAATAGGTAGAGCAGATCCCCTGCTGGAAGTGGTGTTGGAGGGCCAGTAGGAGGCACTCTTTCCTCTGGTCTAAAAAAAATGCCCCAGGGCAGTGATTGGGACATTGTACTGTGTAGGGTGCTTTCGGATGGGAAGTTAAACGGGTGTCCTGAATCTCTGTGGTCACTAAAGATCCCATGGCACTTACCGTAAAAGTAGGGCTGTTAACCCAGGTGTCCTGGCTAAATTCCCAATCTGGCCCTCATACCATCAGTCACCTAATCATCCCCAGCTTACAATTGGTTCATTCATCCCCCTCTTCTCCCCTGTAACTATTCCCCAGGTTGTTGCTGTAAATGAGAATGTGTTCTCAGTCAACTTACCTGGTAAAATATGGGTTAAATAAAAATAAATAAAAAATATTGTATGGGAGACTTTTAAATGTGCCTTTAGAGGCCATGCAATTCAATTCATCTAAACAAAAGCAATTTAGGTCAAAAGAATAACTAAATAAGAGGAAAACAAAAATAAATGGGGGAACTTATTCAAGAAAGATAATAATCAAATGCAAACTGGATGGAATATAGGTGAAAATTTGTGATGCACCGATATTACATTTTTTGTCCGATACCGATATCCGATATTTTCCTTGGCAAAAAAAAAAAAGATACCGATACCGATATAATAAAATTGTGGCCTTTTAAGCATAGTACAGTTAAATAGATAACACACACACATGGATGCATCTCAGTGTCACTACAGTCCCTGGTTCGAATCCAGGCTGTATCACATCCGGCCGTGATTGGGAGTCCCATAGGACGGCGCACAATTGGCACAGCGTCGTCCAGGTTTGGCCGGAGTAGGCCGTCATTGTAAATAAGAATTTGTTCTTAGCTGACTTGCCAAGTTAAATAAAGGTTACACACACACACACACACACACACACACACACACACACACACACACACACACACACACACACACACACACACACACACACACACACACACACATACACACACACACACACACACACCACACTGACCAAAAAGTTATTTTGTTGGCATTTACGTATGTCCCCATTACCAGTAAAACGTAATCAAACCTATTTCTTTCACTTATTTGCTGTGCTGTTTCATTGTTCATTTGTTCAGTCGTTTCATTCTCAACCAGGATTTCTACGGAACGCCGTTTGGGTCTTTGCGTGTCAAAAACGATATAATTTATCACTAGTTGACTTGTAAAATAACACTATTTGATCTGTCAAATAATCTTGTTGACCAATCAGGACCTGAATATGACTGCATGTCACATAATAATTTAACGTGTTCATGATTTTTTTACGTAGTTATTATACATTGATTACACTATGACTCGTATTTCATATGTCACAACGATTCATCGATAAGTATGCTATGATGCTGGTAAAGTTTTCTCGCACCACTACAGTGCTGGTCATTAAAGAAACCTAGCTAGCTCATGGATGCAAACAATGTTCTTCCCCAAAAACATAAAAAAATGACATAATCTGTTTCAGTAGCTATAGTTAGCCAGCTAACTATATAGCTAGGTGTCATCATCTAAAATAACCCTCATTTATAAGACAGTTCTTATTTGATTAATCTTGGTCGGACCATCTATGTGAAGTTAGACACAATAAGGATTAGCCACAATAGTGGTGTCACGACTTCCGCCGAAGTTGGTCCCTCTCCTTGTTCGGGCGGCGTTCGGCGGTCGACGTCACCGACCTTCTAGCCATCGCCGATCCACTTTTCATTTTCCATTGGTTTTGTCTTGTCTTCCATCACACCTGGTTCCAATTCCATCAATTACATGTTGTGTATTTAACCCTCTGTTCCCCCCCCATGTACTTGTCCGTAATTGTTTCCTGTAGTGCTTATGCACGGTATGCTGGTTATTACCGGGTTTTGTTTGACCCATTTCATGTATTGTTCTGTTGACGGTGGTTGATGTTTATTAAACGACACCGTTGTAAATCAGTTTTTGCTCTCCTGCACCTGACTTCTCTGCCGCCAGTACGCACCGCATTACAAGTGGACTTTGCAGTTAGCCTTCAAAATAAAAGTATGGCATGAATCGACTTTTGTATTCATTTGCATCACTGTCAATTAGACATTTATATTTTGTAGGCACACCACAAATTCCACTATTGTGCCTGATCCTTATTGTGGCTAGCTTCACAACACATAACCCGGTCCGGTCGAGCCTTGCTAGCCAGATGAAGCTAGCTGGCTGCTTATAACGTTAGCTTTGGGCAACAGTGTTAAGTAGCTGGCTAGCTATTTATTTCATGAACTGAAGTTCAATTTCAATAGGTGAACAACAAGTGGCAACCTAGCTAATACTTACAAGGATTCCTAAATTATTGCTAAGAATAATGAAAATGACAGCAGTTACTACTGATCATTGTTTTCAGGCTGGTTGTATTGGTGCTAGCAAGGTACCAAGCTAAAGCTAGCTAACTACCCCAGAAGCTGCGGTCGAACAAATGATGCTTTATTACCAACGCGGTATTGTAAACACGTCGTTTGTGGCCGGTGTTTGCTTGTTTGCAGACTTTTTTGTACAGCTTTGACAGTGCTACTGATAGTAGTGGTGGCACTTGGCTCTTTTTTTGACATGCAAAGACCCACATGGCGACCCAAACGGCATTCCATAGTATAGTACTCCGGTAGGGCAACATCTGAAAAATAGCGGACTTGGTAGTGTGTACCGGTGCTCGACCAGTCGACGAAAGCCACAACAAAGAACGGTTGATTGTCAAGGGCAATGAATTCCATTATCTTGGCTTTAATGGAATTCGCCTTTGAGTTGTCTCGCTGAAATGGTGTTACTCTTTCAAATGACTGCTCGACTTGACTGCTCGATCCACACAGCAGACATTGTGGGCTAGGTTAGGAATGCTGCGTTGCACGTATAGCGTAACATTATATGTGGCGTCATTACGTCATGTACCTACGTTATATAGAGGTATGCACGTCAGCTTTGACATCGGTTTTGCACATCGGCATAAACTAGACATCAGCCGATATCGATGTTGGCATTTTTAGCTAATATCGTCCGATTCCAATATGTTCACCGATATATCATGCATCCCTATTGAAAATGTACCAAATTATTTTTTATCTTCAACATAGAAATGCTAACAAAACTACTTTTTTGAAAATTGTTACAAATGACGGAGTCACCCATGATTCACCAAACAATATATTGAAAGAGGAAGTAAAGTACTTTAAGCATAAGTTTTTGTCACGTGCGCTCCCTCTCCGGCCTCCAGGTCACCAGGCTGATTGTTAGGGCGCACACCTATCACCAGCATTAAGTGCATAATGACACTCACCTGGACTCCATCACTTCCCTGATTACCTGCCCTTTATATGTCACTCCCTTTGGTTTCTTCCCCAGTCGTCATTGTTTCTGTTTCTGTTCCATGTCGGTGCGCCGTTTGTGTTGCGTGTTTGTTTCATTTATTTATTAAATGTATTCACTCCCTGAACTTGCTTCCCGACCCTCAGCGTACATCGTTACAGTTTTTGTTTCAGTCTCCTCCATCTCCACTAGCCGAAGCTAATTGTATGGATTTTCTTCCTATTAATAATGTAAAATTAACTTCACTAGGGTAGGGGGCAGCATTCGGAATTTTGGATGAAAAGCGTGCCCATAGTAAACTGCCTGCTACTCAGGCCCAGAAGCTAGGATATGCATATAATTTGTAGATTTGGATAGAAAACACTCTAAAGTTTCCAAAACTGTTAAAATAATGTCTGTGAGTATAACAGAACTGATATGGCAGGCGAAAACCTGAGGAAAAGCCAACCAGGAAGTACTATTATTTTGAAAGGCTGTTTTTCCATTGAAAGCCTATCCACCATACAAAGACTTAGGACCCAGTTCACAATCTCTATGGCTTCTTCTACATCTGGCCAGTCTTTAGGCATTGTTTCAGGCTTTTACTCTGAAAAATGAGGGAGATACAGCACTTTCAATGAGTGGACTGTGGAAATTTCCAGACATGAGTCCAGCGCGCGATCGGGAACGCGCAATTCCTGTTTCTCCTTTTCTATTGACGAAGCTTTTGTCCAGTTGAAATATTATTGATTATTTATGACAAAAACAACCTGAGGATTGATTTTAAACGTCATTTGACATGTTTCTATGAACTTTTATTGTACTTTTTTGATTTTTCGTCTGTCTGTTGTGACCGCGCTTTGTTCCAATGGATTGCTGAACAAAACACACCAATAAAACTGAGTTTTTTGGACACAAAGAGGGACATTATCGAACAAAACAAACATTTATTGTATAACATGGAGTCTTCGGAGTGCAACCATATGAAGATCATCAAAGGTAAGTGATACATTTTTATCGCTATTTCTGACTTTTGTTACTCCTCTTCTTGGCTGCTAACTGTTTGTAATGATTTGTCTGCTGGGCGCTATACTCAGATAATCGCATGGTTTCCTTTCGCCGTAAAGCCTTTTTGATTCTGACATGGTGGTTGGATTAACAAGAAGTTAATCTTTAAACCGATGTATAACACTTGTATGTTTCATAAATTTTTATAATGAGTATTTCTGTTATTGAATTTGGCGCTCTGCAATTTCACTGGATGTTTGCCAGGTGGGACGCTAGCGTCCTAAACCCCCTAGTGAGGTTAACATGTGTACAGAAAGACTCATGTGAAGGCCAAATTACAGAGGAGGAACTTCTTGATGCAATTCAAGCCTTTAAGGCTGGGAAAACTCCAGGGCTGGATGGAATACCAGTTGAGGTATACCAAACCTTTTGATGTAGTCAGAGGACCGTTATTAGCATGTTTTAACCACTCCTATATAAATGGTAGATTATCAGATACTCAACAAGAAGGTCTGATTTCATTATTACTGAAACAGGATCCAAGTGGTATATATAAAGATCCAGTCCATTAAAAAAATTGGAGGCCTCTTACACTTCAGTGTTGTGATGCAAAAATTATAGGTAAATGCTTGGCGCATAGAATTAAAAAGGTTTTGTCAGATATTATTCATCCTAATCAGACAGGTTTTTTACATGGACGATACATTGGAGATAATATAAGACAAATACTGGAAAAAATAGAACACTATGAAATTTCGGGGAAACCAGGCCTGGTATTCATAACTGACTTATATATAAATGCCTGGAATATTTCAATTTTGGAGAATCTCTTATAAAATGGGTTAAAGTTATGTATAGTAACCATAGGTGTAAAATAGTAAATAATGGCTACATCTCAGAAAGTATTAAACTGTCAAGAGGAGTAAAACAAGGTTGTCCACTATTGGCATATCAATTTATTATTGCCATTGAAATGTTAACTAGTAGAAAATCAGATCCAACAATAATATTAAGAGATTGTATGGCTTAAAAAACAAAGGAGTCATTGTAAACTGATAATTCATGTTTTCTTTTACAATTAGGATCCACAGCCTCATGGAGGAACTAGATACTTTTTCTAACCTCTCTGGATTACAAACAAACGATGATAAGTTTCATGTATTGGATCACCTCGCAGCAATATATCCTCCAAACACCGGCTTCTCTGGCATCATCACTTAAATGGACGTAATCAATAACATGCTTATGATTTACACATTATGGTTGGAATATGATATTGATTGAATTAAGCAGTTAACAACCCCCTTTTCTGTTTTTGTCACAGACTTTGCCTTTGCTGATTTCACCACTAGCATAGCGATCAAGCTGCATCTCTCCCCTTCTCGCACTAGATACTTGTTACCCAAGGCATGCTGATGCTGAACAGCACATGATGATAACCTGAGCCAAACAAGCCCATCTCTCTCTCTCTCTCTCTCTCTCTCTCTCATCTCTCTCTCTCTCTCTCTCTCTCTCTCTCTCTTTCTCTCTCTCTTTCTCTCTCTCTGTCTCTCGCTCTCTCCCCATCTCTCTCTTTCACTCACTGGATCAACAGACATTCAACTGAATGGAAAACAACAATTATTTATCTCTCTCTCTCTCTCTCTCTCTTTCTCTCTCTCTCTCTTTCTCTCTCTCTTTCTCTCTCTCTGTCTCTCGCTCTCTCCCCATCTCTCTCTTTCACTCACTGGATCAACAGACATTCAACTGAATGAAAAACAACAATTATTTATCTCTCTCTCTCTCTCTCTCTCGCTCTCTCTCTCTCTCTCTCTCTCTCTCTCTCACTCTCACTCACTCACTCACTCACTCACTGGATCAACAGACATTCAACTGAATGGGAAACAACATCAATCTTTCTCTCTCAATTAAATTCAATTACATTTGCTTTTTGGTAATAGAGTATATATTACTTTGGATATTTACAATATTAAAATAATAAGAATCAACATTGTAACAACAGTAACAACAATAACCAAGGGTCGAGTTAGGGCCTGATAGCACTGCATTGTGCTTTGTGTTTGTGCTTGTGTTTCCCAATAAGCAATGAAGTTTTGTTTTGACTGTGTTGTAATTTGTTTTATTCTGATTGATTGGATGTTCTGGTCCTGAGGCTTCAGTGTGTTAGTAGAATAGGTTTGTGAACTCAGCCCCAGGACCAGCTGGATGAGGGGACTCTTCTTTGCTCAGCTCTTGGCATTGCAAGGCTTGGTAATGATATGAGAGGGGGTCACTGTATTTTAGATGTTTCCAAAACTTAATTGATCTTTTTTGAGTTTTTATTATTGGTGGATATTGGCCTAATTCTGCCCTGCCTGCATTGCTTGTAGTTTTCCTCTGGACATGTAGGAGAATCTTACAGAACTCGGTATGCAAGGTTTCAATGGGGTGTTTGTCCCATTTGGTGAAATCTTGTTTTGCAAGTGGACCCCACACCTCGCTGCCATGAAGTGCAATTGGTTCAATGACACATTCAATTAGTTTTAGCCAAATTTTAATAGGCATTTCAATTTGAATTTGTTTTTTTAATTGCGTATAATGCCCTGCGTGCTTTCTCTCTCAGTTCATTCACTGCATCATTAAGGTGTCCAGTTGAGCTTATTTTTAAACCTAAGTAATTGTAGCGTGTGCAGTACTATATAAATGTTGTACCAATTGAGAACGTTGGTCCAATTCCCTGAGATCTGGATCTTCTCTGGAAAATCATTATTTTAGTCATTTTGGGGTTTATGGCAAGGGCCCAGGTCTGACAGTAGTGCTTTAGCAGGTCCAGGCTCTGCTGTAGGCTATGTGCTGTGGGTGACAGCAGGCAAAGGTCAGGCATAGGTCATCTGCGAAGAGTAGGCATTTAACCTCTGAATTGTGGGGACTAACTGAGGATTTTTCTAGAATACTGGCCAATTCATTGATGTAAATATTGAAGAGTGCAGGGCTCAAATTGCAACCCTGTCGAAGGCCTCACCCCTGAATAAAGATGTATTTTATTTTCTTGCCAATTTTAATGCTGCATGTATTGCCAGTATACATTAATTTAATTATGTCATATGTTTTACCCCCTACACCACTTTAATATCTTTGTAGAACAGTCCTGTAGGCCAAATAGAATCAAACGCTTTTTGGAAGTCGATAAAGCAAGCGTATATTTTGTTATTATTTTGGTGGACATGTTTATCTATCAGGGTGTGTAGGGTGTAAATATGATCAGTCGTACGATGTTTTGGTATAAATCCAATTTGGCTTTTACTCAAGACATTGTGCTTTATTAAGGAAGTTTAGAACTCTTACATTTATAATACTACAGAAAACCTTTCCCAGGTTACTGTTCACACAAATGCCTCTGTAATTGTTAGGGTCAAATTTGTCTCCGTTCTTGAAGATTGGGGTTATGAGTCCTTGATTCCAGATGTCAGGGAAATAACCTACACTTAGGATCAAATTAAACAGCTTTAATATAGCCAATTGAAATTTTGCACTAGTGAGTTTGAGCATCTCATTTAGGATGCCATCAGGTCCGCATGATTTTTTAAATTTGAGGGCCTGAAGTTTGTTATAGAGCTCCTGGTCAGTAATTGGGGAGTCCAATGGATTTTGATTGTCCTTTATAGCTTTATCTAATCCATTCAACTTCTCATGAATTTGCCATTGCTCTGTGTTTGTGTCAATTTGAACAGTGTTGTAGAGTGTTTTTAAAATGGTTTGTCCATATGTCACCATTTTGTAATCTCTAATTCCTCTTGTTTTGATTTTATTTAGTTTTTTAAAATTTTTACAGAAGTTGTTTGTGTTTATGGACTCCTCAGTTAGTGTCAGCTTCTTGCTGTTGTACTGAGCTTTTTTGGTTCTGAGTGTACATTTATAGAGTTTTAAAGTCTCACAGTAGTGAAGGTGTAAATCACCATTATGTGGGTCTCTATGTGAATGGTAGGATAGTGTTCTAAGTTTTTTCCTTCCATTTTACAATCTGCATCAAACCAGTTGTCATCTTTGATCTTTTTGGTTTTGTTTTTTATCAATTTCAGTTGTGCTTCTTTTGCCGTTTGCCTGAATATATAGTTGATGTTTTTTACTGCTAGATTGATGCCTTCTTTTACTGTGAGTGAATGTGGTATCCAGAAAGTTATCTAAGAGTGTTTGGATATTTTGGTTACTGGTTGCTTTCTGGTATTATTCTGTGCTGTTTTGGGCCCATCTGTATGAATTTCTGATGTTGTACAGCTTACTGGGCTGTGAATGTGTGGTTGTTACCATGTCTGTTCTTTTGAGGAACAATGTAATTTGGCTGTGATCAGACAGAGGTGTTAGTGGCTTGACAGTGAATGCTCTCTCTCTCTCTCTCTCTCTCTTTCTTCTCTCCTAGAGAACAACACTTGGCATTGTGGTTTCACCAGTAAGGTGTCATCACAAAAGAGCTCTGGGTGTCTTCTGCTACACGACACTATGATTAATTAGCTCCTGTCTTCGTTAACAGCTTGTGTGTGTCTTAGTATTGCCACGATACCCGCATTATGACTTCAATACCGATACCAGGTTTAGTATCACGATACTTGATACCAAAACAAAAAACAAGTCGTATTAGCCAAAGTCAGAATGTCACTTGATCCAGACAGATAAACTCAGCGACTGCACTGTTCAATCGTTGGGCATCTTTTGAGTTGAATATCGTTACATCTGAAAATTTGTATGTCCATTGTTTTGAGACAGCTATGCATGCATTAATGAATCAATTATACAATCATCTAATCAATTAGACTTTGTTTTCACCTACATTTGAATGAAAAATCTCAATACAGATGACTGGGCAACAGATGACAAACAATCCCTTCCATTTACAACGGCTCTCCCTTTTTATATATATATATATAAAGTGTACGCTGTATCTTTAAGAAAGTAATGATGTAATTCTCAAGGCAGAGCATCACTGTGGAATCGGACTTTGTAGCTATGGAATCTAGTGGAAATCAAACGGGAGACGAGGGAGATGAAGAAGTGAATTAGTTTTTGGTGGCGAGGGAGACGAAGTGAATTAATACACATTTTTTGTTGAAAATCAGCTTTGAAAATCATCATATTTTGTGTTATAGTTTGCATATTATCACAAACAAAGTACTAGGGTAGTGAATTCAGTTGTAAGCTAGCAAGGAAAATTTGCCTACAATTAAAGCTGAACGCTACTGGTATCATCTTGCAAGTTCTAGCCTGTAGGGAAATTGTTTTGTGAACAGTAATGAACAGTTTCAAACATTTCTACATGCCGTGTTACATTATTCAAGTGTGTTAACTTGTGTGCAGCATGAGTGGAGAGATAACAATGCAACCAGGCAGCTGTAGTAATGAATGAGGAAGTGGAGCAGGCTTAGCTGTAGTAATGAATGAGGAAGTGGAGCAGGCTTAGCTGTAGTAATGAATGAGGAAGTGGAGCAGGCTTAGCTGTAGTAATGAATGAGGAAGTGGAGCAGGCTTAGCTGTAGTAATGAATGAGGAAGTGGAGCAGGCTTAGCTGTAGTAATGAATGAGGAAGTGGAGCAGGCTTAGCTGTAGTAATGAATGAGGAAGTGGAGCAGGCTTAGCTGTAGTAATGAATGAGGAAGTGGAGCAGGCTTAGCTGTAGTAATGAATGAGGAAGTGGAGCAGGCTCTTTGCTCTCCTTGCTGTAAAGGGGCTGAACTGATAAACAGACCTGATCCTCTTAATCATGTGGGACACATTGGACCGAAGTAACGAACGTAACAAAAAAGTTGTAGTACTGAACAGTGTTTTATTTTTATATAAAAAAAAAGAAGTACAGAAGTTTCAGTAACACTATCCCACACCAAGTTTCAGTATGCCGTGCAGCACTAGTGTGTCTTTGTTACTGTTAGCAATAATTGCACAGCAATTATGAATGAACCACAGATTAATGAAATGTGTGTGTGTGTGTGTGTGTGTGTGTGTGTGTGTGTGTGTGTGTGTGTGTGTGTGTGTGTGTGTGTGTGTGTGTGTGTGTGTGTGTGTGTGTGTGTGTGTGTGAGAAAGAGAGAGAGAGAGAGAGAGAGAGAGAAAATGGCAGATGTCTGTAAAAACAGGCTGTCTACCTACATGACTTTCATTAAGGTCTGTGGCCGGAGGCGAGAGTCACAAAAAAAGCGATCTGCGACCAAGTGTTAATAATCATGCTTTCTTTGCAAGTTCCTTATCTTAACCACAAATACGAGACCTTCAAATGTCAAATATGGAATCTCATAGCTTAGCTATGTTTTGTACAAGTTGGATTCTACCTGTGAGTATCATCATTCTATGTAGATAGAGAGACAGTCAAGTTGGATTCTACCTGTGAGTATCATCATTCTGTGTAGGTAGAGAGACAGTCAAGTCAGATTCTAGCTGTGAGTATCATCATTCTGTGTAGATAGAGAGACAGTCAAGTCAGATTCTACCTGTGAGTATTTTCCTCTATAAACCAAGTCTAAAATGCTGTGTTTTATAGGAGTGTATACTCACTCTACAATATGTCCTGGGAATGTATGATTATGCCATTCCAGATGTGTCTTTTAGAAACTCCTGGCTGATCGCCAGCTGTTAGACTGGGGTTTGATTCTGTTTGTCTGTGAGTTGTTAAAAAACAGAAATACCTCATTTACATAAGTATTCAGACCCTTTGCTATGAGACTCGAAATTGAGCTCAGGTGCATCCTGTTTCCATTGATCATTTACATTTACCATCCTTGAGATGTTTTTAAAAACTTAATTGGAGTCCACCTGTGGTAAATTCAATTGAATGGACATTTGGAAAGGCACAGACCTGTCTCTATAAGGTCCCACAGTTGAGCAAAAACCAAGCCACGAGATTCAAGGAGTTGTCCGTAGAGCCCTGAGACAAGATTGTGTCGAGGTACAGATCTGTAGCATTGAAGGTCCCCAATAACACAGTGGCCTCCATCATTCTTAAACGGAAGAAGTTTGGAACCACCAAGACTTCCTGGAGCTGGCCGCCCGGCCAAACTGACCAATCGGGGGAGAAGGGCCTTGGTCAGGGATGTGACCAAGAACCCGATGGTCACTCTGACAGAGCTCAAGAGTTCCTCTGTTGAGATGGGAGAACCTTCCAGAAGGACAACCATCTCTGCAGCACTCTACCAATTAGGCCTTTACGGTAGAGTGGCCAGATGGAAACCACTCCTCAGTAAAAGCCAAATGACAGCCCACTTGGAGTTTTCCAAAAAGGCACGTAAAGGACTCTCAGACCATGAGAAATACGATTCTCTGGTCTGATGAAACCAAGATTGGAGTCTTTGGCCTGAATGCCAAGCGTCACGTCTGGAAGAAATCTGGCACTATCCCGATAGTGAAGCATGGTGGTGGTAGCATCATGCTTTGGGAATGTTTTTCAGCAACTGAGGCGACCATAAGCACACAGCCAAGACAACGCAGGAGTGGCTTCGGGACAAGTCTCTGAATGTCCTTGAGTGGCTCCGCCAGAGCACGGACATGAACCAGGTCTCTGGAAAGACCTGAAAATAGCTGTGCAGCGATGCTCCCCATCCAACCTGACAGAGCTTGAGAGGATCTGCAGAGAAGAATGGGAGAAACTCCCCAAATACAGGTGTGCCAAGACCATAGCGTCATACCCAAGAAGACTCGAGTCTGTAATCGCTGCCAAAGGTGCTTCAACAAAGTTCTGAGTAAAGGGTCTGAATAAATATAGTATTCTCCCTGGCTGCCGGCCAAGTCTCGCAATGCAACGCTGAGGAGCCCGTACCGACCGCACCACTCCATAATGCATTTTTCGCCCCCTCTGCAGTGCCCTTTCCGCCAGCACCATTTCCCGGAATCTTGCATCGAACTCAGCGCTTGACTCCTTTTTTGGTTTGCTCCACGGCTCTCTCCTGTACGCCCGGGAAGTTAGGTCAGGGCTCCCCCCTGACCTAGCCAAACTACCCGTATGCCCCCCCCCAATTGTTTGGGGGGGCTGCCTCTCAGCTTCCTCTTGCCGCCCCAGCCCTTTCTCCCAGTAATGCCGTTCCCCCTTCGCTGCCTCTATCTCCCGGCCTTGTCCACGTTCCTGCCAGGATTTCTTCCCAGGTCCATGACTCCAAGCCATAGTGCTCGGTCCTGCTCCTCCTCCCACGCTGCTTGTTCTTCTTTTGGTGGGTGGTTCTGTCACAGGCGTCGTAGTGAACCATCCAAGGTGCAGCGTGTAGAGTGCTCATTCTTAATTTATTATAGGAGAACGCTTAAACAGCAAAATAACAACAACCAACAGTTCCGTAAGGTACACAGACTAATACGGAAAACAACCACCCACAAAAACCCAAAGGAAAACAGGCTGTCTAACTATGGCTTCCCATCAGAGACAACAAAAGACATCTGCCTCTGATTGGAAACCATACTCGGCCAAACCTGAAAAACGAAACATAGAAAATGCAAACTAGAACACATTCCCCCAGAAACAAACAAACCCCAAAACACACAAAACAACCCCCCTGCCACGCCCTGACCACTCCATCATGGCAAATGACCATTTTCACTGGTCAAGAAGTGACACTACCCTCTCTAGTCTAATACTATAATTCTACCCTCTCTAGTCTACATTCTTAGAAAAAAAGATGCTATCTAGAACCTAAAATGGTTCATTTGGCTGTCCACATAGGATACCCCTTTGAATAACCTTTTTTGGTTCCAGGTAGAACCCTTTTGGGTTTCATGTAGAACCCCTTCCACAGAGGGTTCTACTGTACATAGAATCCAAAAGGGTTCTACCTGGAACAAAAAGGGTTCTACCTGAACCAAAAAGGGTTCTACCTGAAACAAAAATGGTTCAACCTGGAACCAAAAAGGGTTCTACCTGGAACCAAAAAGGGTTATCATATGGGGACAGCCGAATAACCATATTTGAACCCTTTTTTTCTAAGAGTGGAGATATGTGATCATCGGAGCCTTGCCTCGTGCTGCAACTGCTTCAAATTAACCACAAGACAAGCAGACAAGCCGATCATCAGTTTTCTGAAATTGATAAAAAAACAAAACAAAAAAGATCACAGATGACAACTGGTTTGATGCAGATTGTAAAATGATAAGGAAAAAACTTAGAACACTATCCTACCATTCACATAGAGACCCAAATAATGGTGATTTACACCTTCACTACTGTGAGACTTTAAAACTCTATAAACGTACACTCAGAACCAAAAAAGCTCAGTACAACAGCAAGCAGCTGACACTAACTGAGGAGTCCATAAACACAAACAACTTCTGTAAAAATTGGGAAAAAACTAAATAAAATCAAAACAAGAGGAATTAGAGATACAAAATGGTGACATATGGACAAACCATTTTAAAAACACTCTACAACACCGTTCAAATTGACACAAACACAGAGCAATGGCAAATTCATGAGAAGTTGAATGGATTAGAAAAAGCTATAAAGGACAATCAAAATTCATTGGACTCTCCAATTACTGACCAGGAGCTCTATAAGAAACTTCAGGCCCTCAAATTTAAAAAAGCCTGCGGACCTGATGGCATCCTAAATGAGATGCTCAAACTCACTAGTGCAAAATTTCAATTGGCTATATTAAAGCTGTTTAATTTGATCCTAAGTGTAGGTTATTTCCCTGACATCTGGAATCAAGGACTCATAACCCCAATCTTTAAGAACGGAGACAAATTTGACCCTAACAATTACAGAGGAATTTGTGTGAACAGTAACCTGGGAAAGGTTTTCTGTAGTTTTATAAATGTAAGAGTTCTAAACTTCCTTAATAAGCACAATGTCTTGAGTAAAAGCCAAATTGGATTTATACCAAAACATCGTACGACTGATCATATTTACACCCTACACACCCTGATAGATAAACATGTCCACCACTACTGTAAGTCGCTCTGGATAAGAGCTAAATGACTAAAATGTAAATGTAAATGTAAAATAATACCAAAATATACGCATGCTTTATTGACTTCCAAAAAGCATTTGATTATATTTGGCACACAGGACTGTTAAACCAAGTTATTAAAGTGGTGTTTTTTTATTTATTTATTTTATTTAACCTTTATTTAACCAGGTAGGCTAGTTGAGAACAAGTTCTCATTTACAACTGCGACCTGGCCAAGATAAAGCAAAGCAGTGCGACAAAAACAACAACACAGAGTTACACATGGAATAAACTAAACATACAGTCAATAACACAATAGAAAAATGTGTATACACTGTCTGCAAATGAAGTAAGGAGGTAAGGCAATAAATAGGCCATAGTGGCGAAGTAATTACAATTTAGCAATTAACACTGGAGTGATAGATGTGCAGATGAGGATGCGCAAGTAGAAATACTGGTGTGCAAAAGAGCAGAAAAATGTGGGGAAAACATATGACATAATTAAATCAATGTATACTGGCAATATGTGCAGCATTAAAATTGGCAAGAAAATAACATAAATCTTTATTCAGGGGCGAGGCCTTCGCCAGGGTTGCAATCTGAGCCCTGCACTCTTCAATATTTACATCAATGAATTGGCCACTATTCTAGAAAAATCCTCAGCCCCTGGTGTTAGTCTCCACAATACAGAGGTTAAATGCCTACTCCTTGCAGATGACCTGTGCCTGCTGTCACCCACAGCACATGGCCTACAGCAGAGCCTGGACCTGCTAGAGCAGTACTGCCAGACCTGGGCCCTGGCAGTGAACCCCCAAAATACTAAAATAATCCAGATCTCAGGGAATTAGACCAAAGTTCTGAATTGGTACAAAATATATAGAGTACTACACACTTTGCATGCATAGTTCTGTAAGATTCTCCTACATGTCCAGAGGAAACTACAAACAATGCATGCAGGGCAGAACTAGGCCAATATCCACTAATAATAAAAACTCAAAAAAGAGCAATTAAGTTTTGGAAACATCTAAAATACAGTGACCCCCTCTCATATCATTACCAAGCCCTGCAATGCCAAGAGCTGAGCAAAGAAAAGAGTCCCCTCATCCAGCTGGTCCTGGGGCTGAGTTCACCAACCTATTATACTAACACACTGAAGCCTCAGGACCAGAACATCCAATCAATCAGAATAAACCAAAATACAACACAGTCAAAACAAAACTACATTGCTTATTGGGAAACACAAGCACAAACACAAAGCAAAATGCAGTGCTATCTGGCCCTAAATCGACAGTACACCGTGGCTAACTATTTGACCATGGTTACTGATCAAAACCTTAGAAAAACCTTGACAAAGTACAGGCTCAGTGAGCACAGCTTTGCCATTGAGAAGGGTAGACACAGGAAAACCTGTCTCCCTATAGAGGAAAGGCTGTGCAACCACTGCACCACAACAGAACCCAAGACAGAGCTGCATTTCCTGACAAAATGTACAAATTTGAAACCCTTATTCAAGGTTTCAAAGACCTTTCTGATGAGGATAGGCTACCCATCCTGTTGGGGGAGGAGACAGAGAGCTGTGGGTTGGCAGCACACTACATTGCTGCCTGCCATAAGATGAGGGACGGTGTCTGACAGACCAATCAACCCGCACATGTCCTCTATGCTTATTGTTATTGTTCAATGCATGGTTATTTTGACCCTTGGTTATTGTTGTTACTGTGGAGAGAGAGATAGAGAGAGAAGGGAAGAGAGAGAAAGAGAGAGAGAGAGAGAGAGAGAGAGAAGGGAAGAGAGAGAGAGGGAGAGAGAGAGGGAGAGAGAGAGAAGGGAAGAGAGAGAGAGAAAGAAGGGAAGAGAGAGAGAGAAAGAGAGAGAGAAGGGAAGAGAGAGAGAGGGAGAAAGAGAGAGAGAGGGAGAGAGAGAGAAGGGAAGAGAGAGAGAGGGAGAGAGAGAAGGGAAGAGAGAGAGAAAGAAGGGAAGAGAGAGAGAGAGAGAGAGAGAGAAAGAAGGGGAGAGAGAGAAGGGAATAGAGAGAGAAAGAAAGAAAGAAAGAAAGACAGAAAGAGAGAAAGAAAACTGCTACCTATACTGACATATTAGCATTCTCTTTGTCTTTGTGTTGTGGTTTCGGGACACATTTCAAAGGCTTGTTGACAGGGAGAAAATGCCAAACAGAGAGAGAGAGAGAGAAAAAAAACAAGGAGAAATTCAGAGGTAGAGAAAAGTGCAAGGAGAAGGGAGCAAAGGAGAGACAGATAAAGTTAAATAAAATTGGGGAGATGAAGAGGGATGAAGAGGGAAGAACAGTGAATAGTGCTTCTATAACCACCAGTCAGTCATGGGCAGGGCAGCAGCCTTCAACTAAAAACAGTTTCTGGCATGGTGGAGACATGTCCTAATGTGTGACACACACACACACACACCTTCCAACTGTCACCTGGACCGCCTTACCTCCTAACCCGACACAATAACTGGCTCATCATCGCATCGCCGTGGCAACGCCACTCAGCGAGCCAATCACAAAAGAGTCTTTAGACACGACACCCACTGGCACCCACACCAGTACATATCCTCACAATCACACCTTTACAGAAGAAGAGAAAGAGGTGAGAGTGTAGAGAGTTATCTTCATGAGTCATGTGATCATGTATTTTGTATTTTTTTTTATGTTAATATTTTGTTCTCTCTTTTTAATTCTCTTGTCTCTTTTGAAGGTTTGTCTGATTCTTATAAACCTTCCCTCATTTCTATCAGTCTGTTGTCTTTCAGGAACATCGGCAGAGATATATATGGTTCCTGTTCTCCATTTATTGACCTTGAGTAAACGATTGGAGGGTTTTGAAGAGTTTCCTGTTTTTTCACTGAGAGTCTCAGTCAATGACTAACAGCGACTACATTTATTTTATACTCAGATATCTACTAAAGGGAAATTAATCAATAGTGAAAAGAAGTTTAGCAGAGACAAAGAGAGAGAGAGAGAGAGATCAAGAGGAAGAGATGGAGAAAGAGAGAGGGGATTGAGATCGAGACAGAAGACAGAAAGAGCGAGAAAGAGAGAGAGAGAGAAAGAGAGAGAGAGAGAGAGAGAAGAGAGAGACAAAGAGAGAGACAGAGAGAGAGAGAGAGAGAGAGAGAGAGAAAGAGAGAGAGAGAGAGAGAGAGAGAGAAAGAGAAAGAGAGAGGCAGAGATAGAGAGAGAGAGAGAGAGAAAGAAAGAGAGAGAGAGAGAGAGAGAGAGACAGAGAGAGAGAGAGAGAGAGAGAGAGGCAGAGATAGAGAGAGAGAGAGAGAGAGAGAGAGAGAGAGAGAGAGAGAGAGAAAGAAAGAGAGAGACAGAGAGAGAGAGAGAAAGAGAGAGAGAGAAAGAGAAAGAGACAGGCAGAGATAGAGAGAGAGAGAGAGAGAGAGAAAGAAAGAGAGAGACAGAGAGAGAGAGAGAGAGAGAGAGAGAGAGAGAGAGAGAGAGAGAGAGAGAGACAGAGGAAGATAGCGACTTTGTGCCGGCTCTTTATCTGACCAGCCTTAGGATCTTCCTTCAAGCCTCAGCAGCTACAATGACTTTACTGTGGAAGAACCAACCTGACCAGACCAGACTCAGACTGGCTGACTAGTTTATTCTCCTTCCCTTCCTTTTGCTCTGCACACACACGCAAACACACACACACAGAGAGATACACACACACAGAGAGATACATACACACACACACAGAGATACATACACACACACTTAGGGCCCTATAAAATCAGTGTTGTGGAGAATACGGACTAAATCACGGAATCCAGATATTAAAACAGAATTCAACAATATTCAAAAAAATGTATTGAACTTAGCAGGAAATCAACTAAATAAATGTATTAAAACTATTCAGAAAATAAAGTTAGTAGAAAGTGCATTAATTTGCCCAAGTTAATCATTAGACAGGAACAAGACTCATCAGGGATTCCTATTTTCCCTGTCTGTATGATGCTAATGATGACCATCTTCTGGTATATTAAAAGCCTTTCCCCAAAAAAACCTTCTCAATGAAATGTACCTGGTAGAATGATGTCGTGATTATTTGCATCAATCCAGTGGCCATTTTGTTTTTCAAACTTTACAAGCATTAATTACTGGTTTCATTTAGAGCCCGACCCATATGGGATGTTTGGATCCGATACCGATTTAGGGAGGCAAAAGTCACCAATTACGGATATATCTGCCGATTTGTTTTTTTGTTTTTTGAGGAGGAATTACAAACAGACCTTTTTATGACAAATTCGATTAACAGATACTCTAAATTATGATTTCTTAACAAAATATTATAAATTAACATTTTATTTGTAATTTACAGGATATCAACCAAAAAGAAACTACATCTTTGTAACGCGGGTCGTATAAAGGGGACCAAGGTGTGTAGAGTGCTCATACTTTACTTTAATGATAACACTTAAACAAAACAACACAGGAAAAACAGGCTGCCTAAGTATGGCTTCCAATCAGAGACAAAGATAGACTGCTGCCTGTGATTGGAAACCATACCTGGCCAAAACATAGAAAACAAAAACATAGAATGCCCACCCATCTATCACACCCTGACCGAACTAAACAGAGAAAACACAGCTCTCCTAGGTCAGAGCGTGACAATCCTCTATAAATATGACAGTAAATACAAAACGTGTTAAGTTGACCTTATTAGGTACAACTTAAAGATGTGACCATCTATGGAAGTGGATAAGAAGTATGTCAAAATGTTGGTGCTAAACCAGTAAAGGGGTGGCTGGTTGAATGAAATCAACTCTGTCTCAAAGTCAATCTGAAACTGCACCAGTTCACAAAAAAAAGCATTGAAATGCAGTAACATGCCGTTCCTAATGTCACAACTAGGTGTCAGCATCAGCCTTTGTCTTGAGTACATTTACCGACAGTCAAAGGTCATGTAAACAAACACTTTATGGTAACCTGGCAATGAAAGTACGTTATGACAAGCATAAGCTAGCTGTTTCATTACCACTATGTTTTCTTACTGTTTCTTACTGTTTTCATCATCCTTATCTCAGCTCACTGGTCACGATAACAACACCCACCCATAGCACGCGCTCCAGCAGGTATATCTCACTGGTCATCCACAAAGCCAACACCTCCTTTGGCCACCTTTCCTTCCAATTCTCTGCTGCCAGTGATTGGAACGAATTGCAAAAATTGCTGAAGCTGGAGACTTACATTTCCCTCACTAACTTTAAACATCAGCTATCTGAGCAGCTAACTGATCGCTGCAGCTGTACATAGTCCATCTGTAAATAGCCCACCCAATCTACCTACCTCATCCCCATATTGTTTTTATTTACTTTGCTGCTCTTTTGCACACCAGTATCACTACTCACACACCATCATCTGCTCATCATCATCTGCTCATCTATCACTCCAGTGTTAATCTGCTAAATTGTAATAACTTCGCTACTATGGCCTATTTATTGCCTTACCTCCTCACACCATTTACACACACTGTATATAGACTTTCTTTTTTTTATATTGTGTTATTGACTGTATGCTTGTTTATTCCATGTGTAACTCTGTGTTGCTGTTTCTGTCGCACTGCTTTGCTTTATCTTGGCCAGGTCGTAGTTTAAATGAGAACTTGTTCTCAACTAGCCTACCTGGTAAATAAAGGTGAAATAAATTTTTTTTTAAATAAAATGTTTTCTACTGTTTTCATCATTTTTCATCATGTTTTCTTACTGTTTTCATCATAAAACATATGTACATTACAATGCCATTCCTTAAGTGTCACCCGGCGTCAATCTAAGTAACATAATAATAAAAAAACATCTGTCAGTTTAAGTCGGGCTGCACTTCAATCCACTGTATCCTCCTATGTCGGCCTTCCGCATCTGCGGTGGAAGGTGGCCGAGCTACAGCGGTATTTGTCAGACCAGGAGACATGAGAGGGAGGGGGAGGAGGGAGTGGGGAGGATG
>NC_042987.1:40102666-40229005 GCF_901001165.1 Salmo trutta | reverse complement strand
GCCGTATGTATATCGTGGAGAGAGGAGACTACTGTAGTCACGTGGAGTGGCAGGCCCAGAACCCCAACATCCAGTCCATCCGCAGGGTCGTCAACTACTTCTAAACCACGACCCCTGACCTCTGACCTTAGTCCGAGGGGGTCAAACCTGGGATGTCAACCAGTAAGGGGCACAACTTTACGGAAAATGTTCAGATGACATAATCATTTCTATTCATGACATTTGTATCTGTAACTTTCTGAACGTGTCACCTCACCTCAATGTGAATACATCCCTGGTTAGAAAATACATACATACACACATGCATACATGGATTACACGACGGAGCTTGGCGAGGTATAGTCAACAAGGTTTACATCACTTGGAAATGTTTCTTTTATCTTCTAATCGAGTCGTAAAATAATAAAAAGACAGAACCAAAAAATATTTGTGTTTATTTTTCTACTGATAACGCTATCATCACCTTCAGTGTTATTTATATTTGTTGTACGACGATACAAAGATCCTTATTTTCTATTATCTATTATATATATAAATATCTTTATATTTAATCAACACACTCCATTCTTACTGGGACATTTTCCCAGACAAAGATGACATCTAGTCGTGGACTAAAACACACTTCTATGGTGTTAAAAAAAAGTCCTGGACTAGACTTAGTCTTAAATATGTGTTCGGGAAACTGGCCGTGATCCTTCGCTGATCGTGGATCTACAGAAAACATATAACAGACAGATATAAAATCACATGTTAGAACCACCATACCAGATCTACCTATCATAGTACCACCATACCAGATCTACCTATCATAGTATCACCATACCAGATCTACCTATCATAGTATCACCATACCAGATCTACCTATCATAGTATCACCATACCAGATCTACCTATCATAGTATCACCATACCAGATCTACCTATCATAGTATCACCATACCAGATCTACCTATCATAGTACCACCATACCAGATCTACCTCCATACTAGATCTACCACCATACCAGATCTACCTATCATAGTATCACCATACCAGATCTACCACCATACCAGATCTACCTATCATAGTACCACCATACCAGATCTAGCTATCATAGTATCACCATACCAGATCTACCTATCATAGTATCACCATACCAGATCTACCTATCATAGTACCACCATACCAGATCTACCTATCATAGTATCACCATACCAGATCTACCTATCATAGTATCACCATACCAGATCTACCTATCATAGTATCACCATACCAGATCTACCTATCATAGTATCACCATACCAGATCTACCTATCATAGTATCACCATACCAGATCTACCTCCATACTAGATCTACCACCATACCAGATCTACCACCATACCAGATCTACCTATCATAGTACCACCATACCAGATCTAGCTATCATAGTATCACCATACCAGATCTACCTATCATAGTACCACCATACCAGATCTACCTATCATAGTATCACCATACCAGATCTACCTATCATAGTACCACCATACCAGATCTACCTATCATAGTATCACCATACCAGATCTACCTATCATAGTACCACCATACCAGATCACCACCATACCAGATCTACCTATCATAGTATCACCATACCAGATCTACCTATCATAGTACCACCATACCAGATCTACCTATCATAGTATCACCATACCAGATCTACCTATCATAGTATCACCATACCAGATCTACCTATCATAGTACCACCATACCAGATCTAGCTATCATAGTATCACCATACCAGATCTACCTATCATAGTACCACCATACCAGATCTACCTATCATAGTATCACCATACCAGATCTACCTATCATAGTACCACCATACCAGATCTACCTATCATAGTATCACCATACCAGATCTACCTATCATAGTACCACCATACCAGATCACCACCATACCAGATCTACCTATCATAGTACCACCATACCAGATCTACCTATCATAGTATCACCATACCAGATCTACCTATCATAGTATCACCATACCAGATCTACCTATCATAGTACCACCATACCAGATCTACCTATCATAGTACCACCATACCAGATCTACCTATCATAGTATCACCATACCAGATCTACCTCCATACTAGATCTACCACCATACCAGATCTACCTATCATAGTATCACCATACCAGATCTACCTATCATAGTATCACCATACCAGATCTACCTATCATAGTATCACCATACCAGATCTACCTATCATAGTACCACCATACCAGATCTACCTATCATAGTATCACCATACCAGATCTACCTATCATAATATCACCATACCAGATCTACCTATCATAGTACCACCATACCAGATCTACCACCATACCAGATCTACCTATCATAGTACCACCATACCAGATCTACCACCATACCAGATCTACCACCATACCAGATCTACCTATCATAGTACCACCATACTAGAGCTCAAATCAAATCAAATCAAATGTTATTAGTCACATGCACCGAATACAACGGGTTTAGACCTTACAGTGAAATGCTTTCTTACGAGCCCCTAACCAACAATGCAGTACAAACAAGAATAAGAAATAAAAGTAACAAGTTAATTAAAGAGCAGCAGTAAAATAACAATAGTGAGACTATATACAGGGGGTACCGGTACAGAGTCAATGTGGAGGCTATATACAGGGGGTACCGGTACAGAGTCAATGTGGAGGCTATATACAGGGGGTACCGGTACAGAGTCAATGTGGAGGCTATGTACAGGGGGTACCTGTACAGAGTCAATGTGGAGGCTATATACAGGGGGTACCGATACAGAGTCAATGTGGAGGCTATATACAGGGGGTACCGGTACAGAGTCAATGTGGAGGCTATATACAGGGGGTACCGGTACAGAGTCAGTGTGGAGGCTATATACAGGGGGTACCTGTACAGAGTCAATGTGGAGGCTATATACAGGGGGTACCGATACAGAGTCAATGTGGAGGCTATATACAGGGGGTACCGGTACAGAGTCAATGTGGAGGCTATATACAGGGGGTACCGGTACAGAGTCAATGTGGAGGCTATATACAGGGGGTACCGGTACAGAGTCAATGTGGAGGCTATATACAGGGGGTACCGGTACAGAGTCAACGTGGAGGCTATATACAGGGTGGTACCGGTACAGAGTCAATGTGTGGGGGCACCGGTTAGTCGAGGTAACTGAGGTAATATGTACAAGTAGGTAGAGTTATTAAAGTGACTATGCACAGATGATAACAACAGAGAGTAGCAGCGGTGTAAAAGAGGGGGAGGGGGCAATGCAAATAGTCTGGGTAGCCATTTGATTAGATGTTCAGGAGTCTTATGGCTTGGGGGTAGAAGCTGTTTAGAAACCTCTTGGACCTAGACTTGGTGCTCCGGTACAGCTTGCCATGCAGTAGCAGAGAGAACAGTCTATGACTAGGGTGGCTGGAGTCTTTGATAATTTCTAGGGCCTTCCTCTGACACCGCCTGGTATAGAGGTCCTGGATGGCAGGAAGCTTGGCCCCAGTGATGTACTAGGCCGTACGCACTACCCTCTGTAGTGCCTTGCGGTCGGAGGCTGAGCAGTTGCCGTACCAGGCAGTGATGCAACCAGTCAGGATGCTCTCGATGGTGCAGCTGTAGAGCCTTTTGAGGATCTGAGGACCCATGCCAAATCTTTTCTGTCTCCTGAGGGGGAATAGGTTTTGTCGTGCCCTCTTCACGACTGTCTTGGTGTGCTTGGACCATGTTTGTTTCTTGGTGATGTGGACGCCAAGGAACTTGAAGCTCTCAACCTGTTCCACTACAGCCCCTTTGATGAGAATGGGGGCGTGTTCGGTCCTCTTTTTCCTGTAGTCCACAATCATGTCCTTTGTCTTGATCACGTTGAGGGAGAGGTTGTTGTCCTGGCACCACACGGCCAGGTCTCTGACCTCCTCCCTATAGGCTGTCTCGTCATTGTCGGTGATCAGGCCTATCACTGTTGTGTCATTGGCAAACTTAATGATGGTGTTGGAGTCGTGCCTGACCGTGCAGTCATGAGTGAACAGGGAGTACAGGGGGACTAAGCAGGTACCCCTGAGGGGCCCCCGTGTTGAGGATCAGCGTGGCAGATGTGTTGTTACCTACCCTTACCACCTGGTGGTGGCCCGTCAGGAAGTCCAGGATCCAGTTGCAGAGGGAGGTGTTTAGTCCCAGGGTCCTTAGCTTATTGATGAGCTTTGAGGGCACTATGGTGTTGAACACTGAGCTGTAGTCAATGAACAGCATTCTCACATGGGTGTTCCTTTCGTCCAGGTGGGAAAAGGCAGTGTTGAGTGCAATAGAGATTGCATCATCTGTTGATCTGTTAGGACGGTATGCAAATTGGAGTGGGTCTAGGTTTTCTGGGAAAATTGTGTTGATGTGAGCCATGACCAGCCTTTCAAAGCACTTCATGGCTACAGACGTGAGTGCTACGGGTCAGTAGTCATTTAGGCAGGTTGCCTTAGTGTTCTTGGGCACAGGCACTATGGTGGTCTGCTTAAAACATGTTGGTATTACAGACTCAGACAGGGAGATGTTGAAAAAGTCAGAGAAGACACTTGCCAGTTGGTCAGCCTGTGCTCGGTGTACACGTCCTTGTTATCCGTCTGGCCCTGAAGCCTTGTAAATGTTGACCTGTTTAGAGGTCTTACTCACATCGGCTGCGGAGCGCGTGGTCACACAGTCTTCCGGAACAACTGGTGCTCTCATGCATTTTTCAATGTTATTGCCTCGAAGCCAGCATAGAAGTAGTTTAGCTCGTCTGGTAGGCTCGTGTCACTGGGCAGCTCTCGGCTGTGCTTCCCTTTGTAGTCTGTAATGGTTTGCAAGCCCTGCCACATCCAACGAGCGTCAGAGCCGGTGTAGTACGATTCGATCTTAGTCCTGTATTGACACTTTGCCTGTTTGATGGTTCGTCGGAGGGCATAGCAGGATTTCTTATAAGCTTCCGGGTTAGAGTCTCACTCCTTGAAAGCTGGAGCTCTTGCCTTTAGCTCAGTGCGGATGTTGCCTGTAATCCATGGCTTCTGGTTGGGGTATGTACGTACGGTCAATCTGGGGACGACATCTACCTATCATAGAGCCACCATACTAGATCTACCTATCATAGTGGAAAGGGGAACACACTGGATTTTTTTCTTCTCTCTCCCTCTTCCTCGCTCTCTCTTTCACATACACACACACACACACACACACACACACACACACACACACACAACACACACACACACACACACACACACACACACACACACACACACACACACACACACACACACACACACACACACACACACACACAGGTTTTTCAGTAGGTTGTCAAACTGGTGTTGTATCAAGAGCAGGACATTCAGAAGGGTAAGGTCCTTCACTGTTACCGTGTTGTTTTACCTGCTCTGTCAGGTAAACTTCAAGATCAGAGCAGCTACTGAGCTCTGGTGGGACACTCAACACTTTAAAAGGACTGAAGTCACTGTCTGCTTCCTTCAGAGGCTCTTACAGATAAGTGACAGTGATTTCTTTACAAAATGGCTTCTGGTTCGTCATTCCAAGAAGATGTGTCCTGTCCTTTGTGCTGTGATCATCTACAATGATCCTGTTATCCTGTCATGTGGCCCCAGCTTCTGTAAAACATGTCTGCAGGAATACTGGAAACAAAGGGAATCTCAGTAATGTCCAGTGTGCAGCAGGAAATGTTCCAAAGATAGTTTTCCTCCTAACTTTTCTCTAAAGAGCCCATCTCACAGTCACAGATAGCTGGTCAGGCAGCTTCAGAAAGAGAGCAGAAAAGGTCAGTGATGCTCTGCAGTCTGCACACTGAGAAACTATTCTGTCTGGAGGATCAATAGCCTGTCTACAGCTGTCTGTGTGTGTGTGTGTGTGTGTGTGTGTGTGTGTGTGTGTGTGTGTGTGTGTGTGTGTGTGTGTGTGTGTGTGTGTGTGTGTGTGTGTGTGTGTGTGTGTGTGTAAACAATGCCTAATAAATAAATGTCTTACCCCTGTACTGATGGCGATACGATGCTATTGAAAGAAAATACAGAGACTGTCTACACTAAAGGGTTTATGTTTAATTGTAGGAAGAACTGTATATTTTTTATTTAACTAGGCAAGTCAGTTAAGAACACATTCTTATTTACAATGACGGCCTAGGAACAGTGGGTTAACTGCCTTGTTCAGGGGCAGAAAGACAGATTTTTACTTTGTCAGCTCGGGGATTCACTCCTGCAACCGTTCGGTTACTGGTCCAACACTCCAACCACTAAGCTACCTGCCGCACCTGTAGAAAGAACTTCAGACTGTCCTGAAGCTCTTCCAGTAGAAGCTGGAAGTCTTTAACGAAGTTAAACTAACCTGTGATCAAACAGCATATGAAGGTAAGAATTCAGGTGTAATGTTACAATGGAATATGAAAATACAACGAGATGGTAATGTAGGCTATCAGAGAGAATTTTTCTTAAATTAACATCAGATTGAAGTTCTCTGATGCAGTTAGACTGCAATTGAAGCTCCTAAAGCAGTCGCTGAAGTTCTCTGATTCAGTTAGAAAGCCCGTTGATAAAGGAGCAGAGCATATGAAATTAACATTAGATTGATGTTCTATCATCATATATTCCTCTCGCTGTCTCCAGAGCCCTGCCCAGACACACACAGAGGCAGATTAAGGAGGAGTTTGAGAAGCTTCACCAGTTTCTACGAGATGAGGAGAGGGCCAGGCTAGCTGCCCTGAGGGAGGAAGAGGAGGCCAGGCTAGCTGCCCTGATGGAGGAAGAGGAGGCCAGGCTAGCTGCAATGAGGGAGGAAGAGGAGGCCAGGCTAGCTGCCCTGAGGGAGGAAGAGGAGGCCAGGCTAGCTGCCCTGAGGGAGGAAGAGGCGGACAGGCTAGCTGCCCTGAGGGAGGAAGAGGAGGCCAGGCTAGCTGCCCTGAGGGAGGAAGAGGAGGCCAGGCTAGCTGCAATGAGGGAGGAAGAGGAGGCCAGGCTAGCTGCCCTGAGGGAGGAAGAGGCGGACAGGCTAGCTGCCCTGAGGGAGGAAGAGGAGGACAGGCTAGCTGCCCTGAGGGAGGAAGAGGAGGCCAGGCTAGCTGCCCTGAGGGAGGAAGTGGAGAGGAAGACTCAGATGAGAGAACATTTTAAGAAAATACCTAAAAAAAGTAAGAGATAAGGAAAACAAATAGCAGTAAATAACAACAGCGGGGCTAAATACAGCGGTCACATTGACTCTGTACCGTAACACCCTGTATAAAGCCTCCACATTGACTCTGTACCGTAACACCCTGTATATAGCCTCCACATTGACTCTGTACCGTAACACCCTGTATAAAGCCTCCACATTGACTCTGTACCGTAACACCCTGTATAAAGCCTCCACATTGACTCTGTACCGTAACACCCTGTATATAGCCTCCACATTGACTCTGTACCGTAACACCCTGTATAAAGCCCCGCTATTGTTATTTACTGCTGCTCTTTAATTATTTGTTTTTCTTATCTCTTACATTGGAGGGGGGGGGGGAATTTCTTAAAACTGCATTGTTGGTTAAGGGCTTGTAAGTAAGCATTTCACTGTAAGATCTACACCTGTTGTATTCAGCATTTCACTGTAAGATCTACACCTGTTGTATTTGGCGCATGTGACAAATAGAATTTGATTTGATTTGAAGAAGCTTGAAGAGATGAGCAGAGCGATATTGTCACGAGAATTTTCAATCCCAATGATGATAACTAAACAATCATTAAAGCTTTGACTAATTCCCCAAGGTTTGTAAGACCCTGGGTTGAATAATAATTAGGCAAAGTCTCAGATTCTGCAAAAGGTTCGTAGTGGTTTATTCAGAGAACGTTCTGAAGTCAAAAATGCATACACAGTCATTTTATAACTCTCACTCCCCACCTACAAACACACACACACACGCACACACACGCGCACACACACACACACACACACACACACACACACACACACACACACACACACACACACACACACGCACACACTTTTATAACCCAGTGGTTTCCAAACATTTTGACCTGTGACCCCCAAAAAGGAGTGGCACAAAAACGTTCTACCCCGCCTACGCTCATGCACTGCTGCACAATTGTAGCCTATCATAAATGGTGATGCTTTTTCAAAAGATAGGCTACAGAAATAAACAGTGTTTTACACCTGCATTAAAGCTGAAGGTCAATCATGTTAGCAGCCAATATCAACTAGGGATATATCATGTCACTTCTCTGGAGTCCAGAGAAAGCTAAATCATACAGCTTCTTGCAACAGAGGAGGTTGCAGGATCAGAAGGACGGCATATTCTGTCTGAACCGCACCATCACGTTGGAGGGCAGCCTGCCTGCTGAGTGCCCGTTGCCAGCCTGGTAGCCATGTTTTTCCTCACAAATATCCTAATAAATTCACATGTTAATTCTTCATCTAATAATATTGAAGATGATGTTACAGCTGCTTATCTTTAGACATATATCCAGTAGCCATCCAAACTAGTCCTGTCTGAAGTATGAAAATGACCAATCACATCACCAGGTAGTCTATTGTTCTGGCTAACATGAGTCAGTAGTGGATACTAAACTGTATTTTAGATGGTAAACGTAGGCTATTGAAACAAGTACTTCCTGGTCACTGCTCTGGATATGTGGGCCTGCCTTTGTGCGCCAGTGCTGATGACTGGTCATTGGTCAACAATCAAGACACGCAAACGCATTGGTTCTGAAACATAGAGGATAATTTAATGACTACTTGTGGTCAGAGGGTTCAGAACAACTGGAAGGGCAAAGGGGAATGTGCTCTGCACAGGTAGAGCCCTATTTGCACAGGTAGAACCCTATTTGCACAGGTAGAGCCCTCTCTGCACAGGTAGAACCCTATCTGCACAGGTAGAGCCCTATCTGCACAGGTAGAGTCCTATCTGCACAGGTAGAGTCCTATCTG
This sequence comes from Salmo trutta, assembly GCF_901001165.1. Taxonomy (NCBI): domain Eukaryota; kingdom Metazoa; phylum Chordata; class Actinopteri; order Salmoniformes; family Salmonidae; genus Salmo; species Salmo trutta. The sequence goes on along the minus strand of NC_042987.1, from coordinate 40,220,058 downwards.
CACAGGTAGAGCCCTATCTGCACAGGTAGAGCCCTATCTGCACAGGTAGAACCCTATCTGCACGGGTAGAGTCCTATCTGCACGGGTAGAGTCCTATCTACACGGGTAGAGCCCTATCTGCACAGGTAGAGTCCTATCTGCACAGGTAGAGCCCTATCTGCACAGGTAGAACCCTATCTGCACGGGTAGAGTCCTATCTGCACGGGTAGAGTCCTATCTACACGGGTAGAGCCCTATCTACACGGGTAGAGTCCTATTTGCACAGGTAGAGTCCTCTCTGCACGGGTAGAGTCCTATCTGCGCAGGTAGAGCCCTATCTGCGCAGGTAGAGCCCTATCTGCACAGGTAGAGCCCTCTCTGCACAGGTAGAGCTCTATCTGCACAGGTAGAGTCCTATTTGCACAGGTAGAGCCCTCTCTGCACAGGTAGAGTCCTATCTGCACAGGTAGAGCCCTATCTGCACAGGTAGAGTCCTATATTCACGGGTAGAGCCCTATTTGCACAGGTAGAGCCCTATCTGCACAGGTAGAACCCTATTTGCACAGGTAGAGTCCTATCTGTGCATGTGCCTGCAAACAGTATGACAATATGTACGATAATATTTTGCCAAAAATGTGTTATGGTAACACACTTTATTTGTATAGCTAAAAAATATGCTATAGTGTTCAAAATATTAAACACATTTAAATAATTTACAAGTTCCCTCTCTCCTGGTCAGTCCTGATCAGTTCTAATCTAACGTTCAGCTCCTGTGATTCTGGACCCCAACACTGTCATCCCACATCACATCCTGTCTGAGGGAGGATCACATCCTGTCTGAGGGAGGATCACATCCTTTCTGAGGGAGGATCACATCCTTTCTGAGGGAGGATCACATCCTGTCTGAGGATCTGACCAGTGTGAGATGGAGTGGAGAGAGACAGCAGGTTCTTGACAACCCAGAGAGGTTTGATTACTGGGTAACGGTTCTGGGGTCTAAGGGGCTTTAACTCAGGGACACACAGCTGGGATGTTGAGGTTGGGGACAGTACATACTGGTCCTATAGGTGTCATCATACCAGAGTCTGACCAGAGGAAGGAAGACATGATCAATGGAGAGATGAGATTATAGATAATTATAGATTAGAGTTGAGGTTTAGATTAGAATGCAGGTGAACTACATTAGGTGCATTCTCCCAATCAGGGCCAGGTTGTCTTATTACAGTGAGACAGAAACCCTAGAGGATCAGAGTGTAGCTGGACTGGGCCGGTGTAAAGCTGTCATTCACTGACCCTGATAATGACACACGTCTACACACACACACATCTATAATGGCTCTAAACGTCACCCTGTGAGGATCTTACCAGTGAAGGTTTCTATAGAGAGTAGAGTAGACTCTGCCTCCTACTGGCCAATATCAGTAACACTCACACCAGAGAGAGAGAGAGAGAGAGAGAGAGAGAGAGAGAGAGAGAGAGAGAGAGAGAGAGAGAGAGAGAGACAGACAGACAGACAGACAGACAGACAGACAGACAGACAGACAGACAGACAGACAGACAGAGAGAGAGAGAGACAGACAGACAGACAGACAGACAGACAGACAGACAGAGACAGACAGACAGACAGACAGGCAGGCAGAAAGACAGAGAGGCAGAGAGGCAGAGAGGCAGAAAGACAGACAGAGAGACAGAGAGGCAGACAGACAGACAGACAGACAGACAGACAGACAGACAGACAACTTAGAATTTACACAACTGAAATAACTCATCTGTTCCTATGTGATCAAGTGTCATGCTTTCTAGGTTGATGAATGGAATAACAGCATCACGTGCTGAAGGGTGACAGCTCAGACCTTTCCCTGGTGTTCATTTGAACCTAAAGCGAGTTCTGACCAATTCAAATTCAAATTCTAATTAAATTCTGTTGACTTTAATTTCCAGGTTGGGAATTTCATGTGTGGTGATGAATTGGTACATACAAGAACATGTAGGCTACAGTATGAAGGATTACATGCAATTATATACATTCGATGCAATCACAATATTTCTAGTCATGTTTGTTGTGATCTCTCTCCACTGTTGTTATGAAAAATGTCTTGTCTTGCCTTGTGATTCTAGTTGTTCCTACCTTAGACCAGCTCTACCAGCCAGCTCACGTTGTCTCTTCTTCAGTGGTTTCTACCTTAGACCAGCTCTACCAGCCAGCTCACGTTGTCTCTTCTTCAGTGGTTTCTACCTTAGACCAGCTCTACCAGCCAGCTCACGTTGTCTCTTCTTCAGTGGTTTCTAGCTTAGACCAGCTCTACCAGCCAGCTCACGTTGTCTCTTCTTCAGTGGTTTCTACCTTAGACCAGCTCTACCAGCCAGTTCATGTTGTCTCTTCTTCAGTGGTTTCTACCTTAGACCAGCTCTACCAGCCAGCTCACGTTGTCTCTTCTTCAGTGGTTCCTACCTTAGACCAGCTCTACCAGCCAGTTCATGTTGTCTCTTTAGTTGCCATGACGATATATGGGAGAATGTGTGTGTGTGTGTGTGTGTGTGTGTGTGTGTGTGTGTGTGTGTGTGTGTGTGTGTGTGTGTGTGTGTGTGTGTGTGTGTGTGTGTGTGTGTGTGTGTGTGTGTGTGAAAAATATCTAGTGTGAAAAGATCGGATGTAATTGGTCAAAAAGATCAGAATTGGGCTGCATGTGTAAACGCAGCCCTAGAGACATCATAAAGCTAATCATGTTGAGACACTGCAATCAATAGCCTATGTGTGTTTTTTTATTTGTTATTTCACCCCTCTTTTCCTCCTCAATTTCCATCTTGTCACATCGCTGCAACTCCCCAACCAGCTCGGGTGGCGAAGGTCAAGTCAGGCGTCCTCCGAAACATGGCCCGCCAAACCGCGCTTCTTAACACCCGCCCACACGCTGCACCCACTGCCCTTGAGGGTACATGCCGCGCCCACTAGAATTACGTCACTACAAGCATTACGTCACTACATGAACACTAGCTAGTACACACTACAGATGTCGGATCTTAATTTGACCTCTTTCGTCGCAGGAGGAAAATAATCCAGCAGCAGGAAGATTTGAATATCTGAATAAATATTTAGAATGGCCACCAGGGGGCAGCAGTAAGCGGTGTTTGAAGGCTAGGTGCAGGCTACAGCATGTCTCCTGTGAATTCAGATGTGGATTGTAATAAATTGACATATTTGTAGGGGGGGGGTAGATGTATTTTTTGTTTGGGAAAATCAGTTTCTTCAGATAAATTGTTTTATTAAATGTAGAAGGCAAGTAATAGGCAGAATAAATTATTGGTTACCTCAGTGCCTGTCTGGTCCAGTGGGTCCAGCCGTTGACCTTGGCACACACATGATTGGTTACCTCAGTGCCTGTGTAATCCAGCCTCTGACCCCGGGACACACATGCTAGAGTCGGCATGGGTTGGAATCTGGCCCACTGCCCTTAATTCCACGTGGTAATTCCGCGTGGTTACGGGGTTAATTCTGCGTGGTTACAGGGTTAATTCCGTGTGGTTACAGGGTTAATTCCACATGGATAGGGGGTTAATTCTCTGTGGTTACAGGGTTAATTCTCCATGCTTACAGGGTTAATTCTCCATGGTTAATTCTCCATGGTTACAGGGTTAATTCTCCATGGTTACAAGGTTAATTCTCCATGTTAATTCTCCATGGTTACAGGGTTAAAACAGAAACAACTCAAAAGGTTAACAGTTTAGGCATTAATTATGAGTGGTTAAAGAGAGACTGCCCATAGCTAGCATAGCGGACATTAGCAAACTAGCTACCAACTAGCTAGCTAGCTAGCTCGCTAACGTTAGCCTACCTTAATACAATTCGGATTTGGCTTGGAAACATAACATTTCAAAAGGCAAATAATAAGTAGGAATAACTTTTGTAATGATTGTGATGTCGCCGGATTGGTTTTAGATGCAGTATAACTTAAGCCATCTAACTAAGTTAGCGTTCCTAGTTTTTTTTTTTACAAACTTCGCTAGCTAGTAACAGTAATGGCAACATTACCATCTTTCTAATGTAAATTTAACAACATGATAATATGGCAAAGTTGTTTCTTACTAATTATTTGCCTACTTTAGTAATTGTAAGGACCGACGCTGGAGTAGAGAAGCAGCTACGGAGAGTCAACATTTAATAAGGAACAGACATGGAACAAGACAGGTGTGCGTAATGCTGGGGAGCTGGCGCCTTCGAGCGCCAGGAAGGGGGAGCAGGAGCGGGAGCAGGCCTGACAGTAATGTAATCTTATTTCTGGCATATGCAACCAATGTCTATGGCACAAATAAATATTGGATGATGCTATGGTTGTACTAGTTAACTCATGTCTTATTTTTGTTCTCCAGATCTGGAATACCTCCCCATTACATTCCGACCACATTACTTCGAGTTATCATCACTGCCATGTATATCCCCCCCCAAGCCGACACAACAACGTCTCTCAAGGAACTACACTGGACTTTGTGCAAATTGCAAATCACATATTCTGAGGCCGGATTTATTGTAGCCGGGGACTTTAATAAAGGAAATCTTCTACCGAAATTCTATCAACACATCTGCTGTGCTACACACGTAAAATGGACCCTGGATAATTACTACTCTCCCTTCCCGGGATGGCTACAAGGCCCTCCCCCGCCCTCCCTTCTGCAAATCAGATCACGCCTCCATTTTGCCCCTCCCCTCCTATAAGCAGAAACTTAAACATGAAGCACCCGTGGAAACGAAGGTTACGTTTGTAACCACGGTTATGTGAGCTATTTGGATCACTCCAATATATTGGTATCACTCCGCAGCGGATGGATATATCCGAGGTGAGGATTTACAGATGTACTCCAGTGTACACCTGTGTCACGGCTGGGGTCCGCCCCTATATTTTTGCCTTTACCTCCATTATCTCACATCATTTGCTCACATTGTATATAGTCTTATTTTTTTCTACTGCATCATTGATTGTATGTTGTTTTACTCCATGTGTAACTCTGTGTTTTTGTATGTTGTCGAACTGCTTTGCTTTATCTTGGCCAGGTCGCAATTGTAAATGAGAACTTGTTCTCAACTTGCCTACCTGGTTAAATAAAGGTGAAATTAAAAATATGTAGACCCCATTTTTTGCCAGCCATATCAGTTCTGGTCACTTTAATAATGTTTACATAATGCTTTATCCACTTTATTTGTATATACTGTATTCTAGTCATGGCAAATCCTATATAACTACAGCTGTACACACCTTTTCTATTCATAAACTGTCCATTCTGTCTTTACACATCGTTCTTTACATATATATATCAAAAGTTTGGTCAAAAGTTTGGACAAACCTACTGATTCAAGGGTTTTTCTTAATTTTTACTATTTTATAAGTTGTAGAATAATAGTGAAAACATCAAAACCTATAAAATAACACATCATAATAAATCATTTGGTAACCAAAGTGTTAAAGTGTTAAAACAAATCAAAATATATTTTATTTTTGAGATTCTTCAAAGTAGCCACCCTTTGCCTTGATGACAGCTTTGCACATTCTTGGCATTCTCTCAACCAGCTTCACCTGGAATGCTTTTCCAACAGTATTGAAGGAGTTCCCACATATGCTGAGCACTTGTTGGCTGCTTTTCCTTCACTCTGCGGTCCAACTTACCTCAATTACCGTGACTAACTTCTACCCCTACACATTGACTCGGTACCAGTACCCCCTGTGTACCCCTCTTGTTATTGTTATTTAATTGTTACTTTTTTTAAACTTTAGTTTATTTAGAAAATATTTTCTTAACTCTATTTTCTTAAAACTGCATCGTTGGTTTAGGGCTTGTAACTAAACATTTCACTGTAAGGTCTACACCTGTTGTATTCGGCGCATGTGACAAATACAATTTTATTTGATTTGCACGCTCCTTCAACACAGACATCTGTGGCATTGTGTTGTGTGACAAAACTGCACATTTTAGATTGGCCTTTTATTGTCCCCAGCACAAGGTGCACCTGTGTAATGATCATGCTGTTTAATCAGCTTCTTGAAATGCTACACCTGTCAGGTGGATGGATTATCTTGGCAAAGGAGAAATGCTCACTAACAGGGATGAAATACAAATGTATGCACACAATTCGTGAGAAATAAGCTTTTTGTGCGTATGGAACATTTCTGGGCTCTTTTATTTCAGCTCATGAAACATGGGACCAACACTTTAAGTTGCGTTTATATTTTTGTTCAGTGTAGTTACCATAGCAACAAAATACAGATATACTTAGTTTGAACAATATAGCTGCAAAGGCCTACATGGAGCATTTGACTAAAATGGCACATTGATTAACAGTCATGTAATAGGCTACAGAATACTATTTGTGTGGTTCACTAAAATGCGTTATTTGATTACAGACAGTGTTACTAAAGTGACTTACCGTACACACTCACAAAGCCGTTATTAGAAAATAGGGTGGTAAGCTAATACAGGACTAGTAAAGGCCCAGTACTTTTGTGAATTATTTTTATTTAATTAATAATCTTTTTTTTTCAGATTTTTTTAATTTCAGACTTCACTCTCAGCACCCCTACATCCCGCAGTTATGTTACGCTATATAACTCAGTAATGATGACTGAATATTCTACATCACACTTTATTTACAGGGCATTTAAAATAGCAACACCAGGCAGTCGTGGTTCACGGTGTAAAAATAAAAGGCATTTAAAATAGCAACACCAGGCAGTCGCGTTTCAGAGTGTAAAATAAAAGGCATTTAAAATAGCAACACCAGACAGTCGCCGGTTCACGGTGTAAAAATAAAAGGCATTTAAAATAGCAACACCAGACAGTCGCCGGTTCACGGTGTAAAAATAAAAGGCATTTAAAATAGCAACACCAGACAGTCGCCGGTTCACGGTGTAAAAATAAAAGGCATTTAAAATAGCAACACCAGACAGTCGCCGGTTCACGGTGTAAAAATAAAAGGCATTTAAAATAGCAACACCAGACAGTCGCCGGTTCACGGTGTAAAATTAAAAGGCATTTTCAGAGTTGAAGACTAGAAACACAGCTGATAAAAGCGACGGTAGAAGAAGCGTTTGGCATCTCTAGGTCCTGTGTGGCTCAGTTGGTAGAGCATGGTGTTTGCAACACCAGGGTTGTGGGTTCGATTCCCACGGTGGACCAGTACGGAGAAGAAAAATAAAACGTATGAAATGTATGCATTCACCACTGTAAGTCGCTCTGGATAAGAGCGTCTGCTAAAAATGACTAAAATGTAAACACATCTCTGTCCTTCAGTAGGAAAGTAGTTTCCAGAGTCATGTGATTGTAGCTGTGCTGGTAAACGGAGAGCTTCACTTAGCGAAGCTCAAAACCGTTGCTAAACACACAACGACCGAAGCTATTCTCCTCACGAAAGATGTTACTTTTCTCTCATTTTCCCCCCCCTTTTTTAAATTTATTTATGAAGAAAAACGTTTCTTGAGAATTTGGATGCAATGTTATTGAAGTACAAGTCAGGTGAGTTTGTTGTTTTTTGTTGTTGTTGATAGCAAGAAGAAACGCTACTGGCTAGCGCCCGATTCGAGCTAGCTAACGTTAGTGTTTGGGATGTCCGTTAAGTCTACGTTAAGATTTATTCAAAACTCAAACTAAACTAGCTAACGTTAGCCACAATTTTAAAGAATTGCATTTTCGATCATGTAATTTGGTTTCAGAGTTTTATCATTTTATACTTTTAATTTCACAATGAAATTGACGTTCGAGTGGCTGCTAACGTTAGGAAAGTAACAGCTGCTCCTATGTAAAAATGTAGTCTTATTTTGTCGTTTGTTTTACAGTCGCCTAAAAACAAAATGCATTTAACCGTTACAGGTGTAACGTTGTTAACAGTTGAAAGAACAATTTAACATGTTTACGAACTGCACTGTAATTACCAGGATTGGGGAGTAACCGATTACATGTAATCTGATTACAAAGAACTAACTGTAATCAGTTACGTTACCAGAAAAAAAAATCTATAATTGTAATCAGATTACAGATACTTTTGGAAAAACTAGATAAATTACTCTTTGGATGACTTTTTTTAAATTCAGAAAGGATGTTTGCTGGAAGAAAAAAAAAACATTATGACACCTTAAATTTTCTTAAATGACATTCAATTCAGCATTGAAAAAAGAGGCATGTTTTAAGTACTGTTCCACCTGAGCGAATGTGACCACAAGATTACTATGATAACACACCAAATGTGTTTGTTTGATGGATCATAATTTTTTTGTCTTCTAATGTCTCTTAAGGGGAATGTAACTGAAAATAATCAGATTACATTTACTGAGTTTGGGTAATACAAAGGTTAAGATACTGTTTACAATTTTGGACAAGTAACTAGTAACTGTGACAGATTACGTTTAGAATGTAACCTACCCAACCCTGGTAATTGGCTAGGTATTTATGTTAATGTTATTAATACAAGCTCAATGTTCTCCAATTAGAAGTTATCTATAAATGTATTTACACACAAAACAAACATGTGTTTTGGCAGAAAAGAAAGTTAAATAACATTTGAAATGTAGTAAAAACAAACAAATAAAAGGACACAGCCTCTGTTTTTTCAGGGCCCCAAACCGGGACCGGTCTGGACCACCCATATGGGGTGTAACACAGCCCAGTGACCTGTAGCATATTCTAGGTAGTTTCATCGGGCTAGAACCAGTGGCAGTGACCCGCTGGGATGTTACGGAAGAGCAGTGACACTGGAGGAGGAGGAGGAGGAGAGAATAATACTAAACAGAACAAACAGCATCGCTCCAGCTCTACCCAGGGACTGTCTCGCCTCTCCAACCCAAACACAGGGTCACCGTCGGCTGGGTCAACAAAGACCTGGGACATGGGCCGGAGCTCCAGGACTACTAACCCTCTGGGGAGTATGGGGCTGGGGTTCACCGTGGTAGGAGCGCCTGGGGTGGATCCGGACTACGTCATGCAGCTGTTGAACGACGTGCGGAGGTTCGCAGATGTACTGCTCAGCCTTAAAGAAACCTGCCACTCTAAAGGTGAGTCAGTGCCAAATGGCCCCCTGTTCCCTACTTAGTGCACTACTTTGAACCAAATGGCAACCTATAGGTGAGACCAGAAAGGAAGTTACAGTACTAGTACCTAGTGTGTGGCAGGGTGGGTGATTAGTTGGTTGGTTGTCATGGTTTTTAGGCTAACTACAGTAGCATACCTCATGCCAAGGTTTCACAGAATAAGTCATGTTTGTGTTTTCTGTCTGAGTATAACAAAAGTTATAACAAAATGCTTGTTCCAGTCAGAGCCAGCCAGGCTAGCTAACCAGTTGAGTGTCAGCTCTTGGAGAGGATTGACAACCTCTGTGCTGACACAACGTTATCTTGGCGCTCCCATCTATCCCCTTGTCCTGTGGTCGAGAAGCTGCTCTCTCGTTGAGTGACAGGGGGGCGGGGCTCTGTCTGTATCATGTTGTAAGAATGTATAGACCTACTTCTAGCTACCATAGGCTTAGTACAGGGCTCCAGAGTGGCGCAGCGGTCTAAGACACTGCATCTCAGTGCTAGAGGCTTCACTACAGACCCTGGTTTGATTCCAGGCTGTATCACAACCGGCTGGGATTGGGAGTCCCATAGGGCGGTGCACAGAATTTGTTCTTAACTGACTGACTGTCCAAAATGCTCAATTTTAGTCTCATCTGACCAGAGTACCTTCCATATGTTTGGTGAGTCTCCCACATTCCTTTTGGTAAACACCAAATGTGTTTGCTTATTTTTTTTCTTTAAGCAATGGCTTCTTTTCTGGCCACTCTTCCGTAAAGCCCAGCTCTGTGGAGTGTACGGCTTAAAGTGGTCCTATGGACAGATACTCCAATCTCCACTGGAGAGCTTTGCAGCTCCTTCAGGGTTATCTTTGGTCTCTTTGTTGCCTCTCTGATTAATGCCCTCCTTGCCTGGTCCGTGAATTTTGGTGGGCGGCCCTCTCTTGGCAGGTTTGTTGTGGTGCCATATTCTTTCCATTTTTTAATAATGGATTTAATGGTGCTCCGAGCGATGTTCAAAGTTTCTAATATTTTTTTCATTATAAAACCCTGATCTGTACTTCTCCACAACTTTGTTCCTGGCCTGTTTGGAGAGCTCCTTGGTCTTCATGGTGCTGCTTGCTTGGTGGTGCCCCTTGCTTAGTGGTGTTGCAGACTCGGGGGGCCTTTCAGAACAGGTGTGTGTGTGTGTGTGTGTGTGTGTGTGTATATATATATATATTACTGAGATCATGTGACAGATCATTTGACACTTAGATTGCTCACAGGTGGACTTTATTTAACTAATTATGTGACTTCTGAAACTATTTTGGACTATTTTGTGTATGGTCCATTACATGAAATCCAAATTAAAATCCATTTCAATTACAGGTTGTAATCTAACAAAATTGGAAAAACTCCAAGGGGGTTTTGCAAGGCACTGTATCATATCGTCAGTCAGTCCTAAACAGTGGGTGAGACACTCAGACATGAGCTTGCTACTGTCTGGTCCCTAGACCCACAACAGATTACTATAGAACTAGGCTACTACTCATTACTCCTCTTACCAAGCTATAGGGCTTGTCCCAAATGGAACCCTATTCTCTCCATAGTGGTTTTGAACAGATCCCAATGGAGTCTGGTGAAAACTAGTGCACTATATAGGGTATAGGGTGCTATTTGGGCCGCAGGTCAAGACCCACTGCTGATTTACTCCACACAGAGACAAGGAAACATCCTCTTTCAGTTGTTTCTGCCCACTGGGTAGCTGTCAACAACCCTGTTAGAATTCAGGGGAGATCTGTCTTACTGTTCATAATGAAAGGATAACTCAGGGGTGATCCTTAATACTGTTCATGGTGAAATGATAACTCAGAGGAGATCTGTCATACTGTTCATAGTGAAAGATGGAATAGCCTACCCTTTGTCTGTGTAAGTACTAGCCTATCACCTGATTGGCACAAATGAGGCCAATCATTAGTGAACTTAATCGTCATTTGTTGCTCTGTACAGCGAGATTGTTTTACTTTTCTTTCATTTAAAACAAAACAAAGCCATTTATTTTACTTGTCGACTAAAGTGGAACAGGACAGTTGCATCACAAACGGTCCTTGCAGCTTCTCTTGACCACGACTGCTGTAGTTTCCTGTATTACACAACCCCAGTCCAGAGATAGAAACGTGACAGATGCCTGCATCTAATGACATACTATGTTATTGCTGTCTCGTCAGTAAACACTAAAACAATGCCATGCATTCTCTGCAATGGGTGACCTGAGGGTCACAATGTAACGGGTCATAATTCTGATTTTAATTTACAGATTATACGTGGCTGCTATGTAACCTAGAATCTATTGTGGTAAAATTTCAAACTGCCAAAATTCCAAGCTAACACCTTTTTCTAGTTTTGTCAAAAATTCAAACTATAATTCACTCCAAAGCACTTATGCCGCTTTCACGTCATGTCTGGAACTCGTAAACATGACCTTCTTACTGCACGTGAACGACACTCCAACTTGGAAACTCTGATATGATCTCTGGACCCCGATCTTTCCCACATGCTGAACTCTGATGTCACGTACCCCACTGAAAATAGCAACAAACATGGCCGCGATTTCAACTGTCGACGGTGAGAATGGTTCTTGTGTTCCTTACTGAGCTCCGAACACGTGAACGCTCAGAAGTCGTTTCTCTCAAGTAAACAAGCCGTTCCTCTGATCATCACCCCCCCCCCCCCGACACGTGAACACGGCACTAGACCTAACAAGCTGATGGTGATCACACATCCTATAGGCTTCTCAGTGGGGAACAATGGCTTCTTCTATGGCCTTGAATGATGCAGCTGCCAGTGGTAGTGGTGGGATCATTATTGTTTCAAATCTCTTTCCGATGTTTAATTGATGTCAATACTCTACTCTGTTTCTCTTTCTCATCTTTCCGCCCCGAAAGCCAGGACGGCTATGACAACTACGTAATGAAGTTATCGACCCTATTCTGTTAAAAGATTTTACTTGACAGATCTCTTTGTCCTCATCTTCCAGAGTCCCATGATGCTCTCCCTCAGCGGGTACAGGAGAGGTTGGGAGAGCTGCTGCGTGTTCTCAAGTCTGTCATCGGCAAACACCAGACCCTCAACTCTGTAGACATCCTCAGGGCCGCTGGCACCGTCATCGCTAAGGTCAAAGGTTAGTATCCTCATATTTTCATTTAATTTTATATAAAAAAACAACATTTTTTTTATTTATTTGCGTTAGATAGGACAGGAAAGTAGGAGAGAGTTCAAGTCAAAGGGCACTGGGGCGGATTCCAACTTTTATGTTTTTTATATGTATATATATATCATACAGTGAGGGGAAAAAAGTATTTGATCCCCTGCTGATTTTGTACGTTTGCCCACTGACAAAGAAATTATCAGTCTATAATTTTAATGGTAGGTTTATTTGAACAGTGAGAGACAGAATAACAACAAAAAAATCCAGAAAACCGCATGTCAAAAATGTTATAAATTGATTTGCATTTTAATTCCCTCACTGTATATATCACAGGAGGTTGGTTCTACCTTAATTTTGGGAGGACACGCTCGTTGTTATGGCTGGAGCGGAATATAGTGGAATGGTATCAAACACATTCTTTCCAGGTGTTTGATGCCTTTCTATTCGCTCTGTTCCAGCCATTGTTATGAGCCGTCCTCCCCTGAGCAGCCTCCCCTGGTGTATATGCCGTGGTCTGCGGCTCTAACCGCCAGACCATACAGGCCACCTCATCCACACTTCTGATTAGTTCTTGGAAGATATGACTTGGTTTTCTCCAACTCTGTACTGTTGAACGTTCAGGAAAGAAGATCTTTAGGACTACTTATCATGCTTATTCTCTATGGGCCCTGGTCAAAAGTAGTGCACTACTACCACCCCTATGGGCCCTGGTCAAAAGTAGTGCACTACTACTACCCCTATGGGCCCTGGTCAAAAGTAGTGCATTACTACTACCCCTATGGGCCCTGGTCAAAAGTAGTGCACTACTACCCCTATGGGCCCTGGTCAAAAGTAGTGCACTACTACCCCTATGGGCCCTGGTCAAAAGTAGTGCACTACTACTACCCCTATGGGCCCTGGTCAAAAGTATTGCACTATTTAGGGAATAATAGGGCGCCATTTGGTATGCTGATCTACAAACTTCTGGAACATTCTTGTGCTGAAGCCAAGAGAAGAATCTCTCCCTCGGCGGAATGATCACGTCTTGGTGATCGAAAAGTCGAAAAGTTAGAATTCCTTTTGTCAGCGTGGCACTGTGTTGACAATAATCATTTATTCTCACATCTACAACTTTCAGAAACAATTAAAGTCCTAGGTGCCAACTCCCAACTCTAACAGATGTGTCCCAGCGCAGTCCAGAGTCAAAAGGATCTTTCTTGATCAATCAACAGTATGGTTGAAGGAAACTGGGATTGCAGGCTTTTTATTCTGTTGAAAACTGTTCTGGGGGTGGAAGTCAGCTCGTGGGTCCTAGTGAGGTGCAGTTTGCCAACCATTCTTTCTTTTTGAACGACTGTTTACAGACTCGAGAGCATGAGTCGTTTTTTTTCTTTCATTTACATTTACATTTACGTCATTTAGCAGACGCACTTATCCAGAGCGACTTACAAGTTGGTGCAATCACCTTATGATATCCAGTGGAACAACCACTTTACAATAGTACATCTATATCTTTTTTGGGGGGGGAGGGTAGGGGGGAGGGTTAGAAGGATTACTTTATCCTATCCCAGGTATTCCTTAAAGAGGTGGGGTTTCAAGTGTCTCCGGAAGGTGGTGATTGACTCCGCTGTCCTGGCGTCGTGAGGGACCTTGTTCCACCATTGGGGTGCCAGAGCAGCGAACAGTTTTGACTGGGCTGAGCGGGAACTGTGCTTCCGCAGAGGTAGGGAGGCGAGCAGGCCAGAGGTGGATGAACGCAGTGCCCTTGTTTGGGTGTAGGGACAGATCAGAGCCTGAAGATACGGAGGTGCCGTTCCCCTCACAGCTCCGTAGGCAAGCACCATGGTCTTGTAGCAGATGCGAGCTTCAACTGGAAGCAAGTGGAGTGTGCGGAGGAGCGGGGTGACGTGAGAGAACTTGGAAAGGTTGAACACCAGACGGGCTGCGGCGTTCTGGATGAGTTGTAGGGGTTTAATGGCACAGGCAGGGAGCCCCGCCAACAGCGAGTTGTAGTAATCCAGACGGGAGATGACAAGTGCCTGGATTAGGACCTGCGCCGCTTCCTGTGTAAGGCAGGACTCGTTAATTTTAGTCGTTCGACCTGGCCGCAATTAATTCTACAGCAGGATTAATACACGCTCAGGAGGTGCTCCGACCAGAGACTGTCGGTCATGCATGCGCTGAAAATACTTACTGTTGCAGGCAGCATAGAACAGACTTGAGATTATTTTTTTGCCTCATTTAGATGTTTCTGTTTTATAATTTCTGACATTTTGGTAGGCTTTTTGATAGTCAACTTGTCTATAATTAGATACAGGCAACTTTCAGTTTTGTCATATGTTGCCCTAGAAGACTAAATAAAGCCTGGTTCACCACAATGTCATAACTAATAGAATGAATGTCTAACTAACTTTACCCATGTCAACTAAATTGTTCTCGGTCATATCTGCAAAGATGTTTAGGGACCGGGGAGAAATATTTGAAACGATTTTCTGTGCGAAATGTCCAAATGACATCAGTCCGATCGGTTGTAAAGGAAATGGAAAGCTGTGGGGGAAAAAAACGACCCAACATGTTTCTGATCAGATTTCAGTTCGGCTTGGATGCATGTGACCGCTTCACATCCATGTAAAGAAGATGGCTACGCTAGCCAGATAAGTTAGCCAACTAGCTAGCACGGCTAATGGAGGCAATTTTGCTCCACTCCCCGTCTTTCTTTGTCTACTCCATTCAGATTCAACAACAGCCAGTCTGTTGTTCGTAGCTGTCCAGTCCTTCTCATTAAGGTGACTTCATTGTGTAATTTTAATTTACATTTTCCATATTATAAATATCTGCTAGGCTACATACAGAATTTTAATTTGAGCCTGTTTGCTAAAGCATGAAAATAATCCTGCAGCAACAGGAAATGTGGTTTATAATTGAACTCAGCACAACTGATTGGCTCAAATGCATTAAGAAGGAAAGAAATTCCACAAATTAACTTTTAACAAGGCCCACCTGTTAATTGAAATGCATTCCAGGTGAATACCTCATGAAACTGGTTGAGAGAATGCCAAGAGTGTGCAAAGCTGTCAAGGAAAAGGCTGGCTACTTTGAATTGTGGAGACCAACACCAGGGGCTGAGGATTTATCTAGAATAGTGGCCAATTCGTTGATGTAAATATTGAAGAGTGCAGGGCTCAGATTGCAACTGTGGCGAAGGCCTCGCCCCTGGTTAAAGAATTCTGTTCTTTTCTTGCCAATTTTGATGCTGCACGTATTGCCAGTATACATTGATTTAATTATGTCATGTTTTACCCCCTACACCACTTTAAGTAACTTCGTAGCAGTCCTGTATGCCAAATAGAATCAAATGCTGATGGACATGTTTATCTATCAGGGTGTGTGAGGATAAATATGATCAGTCATGCGATGTTTTTGATATAAATCCAATTTGGCTTTTACTCAAGACATTGTGCTTTATCAAGGAAGTTTAGAACTCTTACATTTATAATACTACAGAAAACCTTCCCCAGGTTACTGTTCACACAAATTCCTCTGTAATTGTTAGGGTCAAATTTTGTCTCTGTTCTTAAAGATTGGGGTTATGATTCCAGATGTCAGGGAAATAACCTACACTCAGGATCAAATTAAACAGTTTTAATATAGCCAATATAAATTATTTTTTGCACTAGTGAGTTTGAGCAGCTCATTTAGGCTGCATGATTCTTTTTAAATTGAGGGCCTGAAGTTTGTTATAGAGCTCCTGGTCAGTAATTGGGGAGTCCAATGGATTTGGATTGTCCTTTAGCTTTTTCTAATCCATTCAACTTCTCATGAATTTGGCATTGCTCTGTGTTTGCATCAATTTAATGTTGTATTGTCACCATTTTTGTATCGCTAATTTCTCTTGTTTAGATGTTCCTAGGTTTTTTCCAATTTTGCCAGAAGTGTTTTGTGTTTATAGACTCTTCAATTAGTGTCAGCTGCTTGCTGTTGTACTGTGCTTTATGGGTTCTGAGTTTATAGAGTTTTAAAGTTTCACAGTTTAATTGTGTTCTAAAACCGTTTCTCTCTCTCTCGATCCTATTCTAGCCATCTTTTTTTTCATACACCAATCAGCCCATAAATTGTCATCCTCTGTCAAGTAAAATATAGTGTGTCATTGTGATCACAGACAGAATGACAGCAGAACTACCACACTAAGAAACTCTCTGCAACAGGCTCATTGTGGTCACAGACAGTGTTGTCATGCTCTTAAGAACGGAAAGTCACAATGCGTCCTGGCCTGGGCGTGAATGATGCAGTTCCCATATTTGGCGCGTTGCGATTGGTGGCAGCCAGCGGTGGTATCATTGTTGTAGGACTGCAGGATGTCCTGAGGAAGACGCTCCGCACTCTTGCCTCTACAGGGGCCAGTAGAGCACGGCAGCAGAGCGCAGAACAAGCAGCTGTCTAGCGTTCACGGCAGGGAGGCTCACGGCAGGGACGCACGCTCTACACCTCTATCACCCCCTCGGCCTCCTGAGGTGCTGCCCTGGCCTGGACCGTGGGCTGTGGAGATCCCGTCTTCTCCACCCCCCCCTCCTGAAGGGAACCGGAAATTTAACTTTTTGTTTCAGTTTTGTGTCTTTTTCGTTTTGTCGGCTCTACTGCATCATCAGGACAAAGTGCAAGTGTCAAGAAAGTGTTATGAAGAGAAAACTGCTCTTCTGTACAGGGAGGGCAGAGGAGAGCATAGACAATAGAGCTAGGAGGTTTTTGGAGTGTTCTCTCCGATTGACCGGACAGACCGTTGACTAGACAGAGAGACAGAGTGGGTAAGTTTTTTTGCAGTGGTTGTTTTAAAGGTTTTCTGAGAATTCAAGCTGCCTGAGTCGTTTCCTGTGGCGGAGAGACAGGAAGCTACTATGTCAAGTCTGATTCCTCTTCTCTCTCTCTCTGCATGTTTTATTGGGCTTCCTCAGCCTGGCTTCTGTGTCTCGCTTACTGATCTGAACTGTTTCCTGTGTAAGAACGTGTGCGCCGCTGTCTTCTCGAAGAATCGTCGAAACTCTGTGGCCTCAATATTCCTTCAACGCATTTGGACAGTGTATTTTCGGGCTGCTCACAGGAAAGGAAATATGGCTGTAGTCTTGACCGGCTCAGTGAGTCTGACCTGATAGTACATATGAATTGGAAACGTATATATTAAAGTGTATGAAAACCACCTGATAATAATCTGATGCTTTGGTTACACCATTCTCTTCTCCTGCGCTTCAAGAAGATTTCCAATACATTTTTTTAGACACAGAAAAACGGTCCAAATGGACAACCCTGACTGTTCCGGTCCAAATGGACAACCCTGACTGTTCCGGTCCAGATGGACAACCCTGACTGTTCCGGTCCAGATGGACAACCCTGACTGTTCCGGTCCAAATGGACAACCCTGACTGTTCCGGTCCAAATAGACATCCCTGACTGTTCCGGTCCAAATGGACATCCCTGACTGTTCCGGTCCAAATGGACAACCCTGACTGTTCCGGTCCAGATGGACATCCCTGACTGTTCCGGTCCAGATGGACATCCCTGACTGTTCCGGTCCAAATGGACATCCCTGACTGTTCCGGTCCAAATGGACAACCCTGACTGTTCCGGTCCAAATGGACATCCCTGACTGTTCCGGTCCAAATGGACAACCCTGACTGTTCCGGTCCAGATGGACATCCCTGACTGTTCCGGTCCAGATGGACATCCCTGACTGTTCCGGTCCAGATGGACATCCCTGACTGTTCCGGTCCCAATGGACATCCCTGACTGTTCCGGTCCAAATGGACAACCCTGACTGTTCCGGTCCAAATGGACAACCCTGACTGTTCCGGTCCAAATGGACATCCCTGACTGTTCCGGTCCAAATGGACAACCCTGACTGTTCCGGTCCAGATGGACAACCCTGACTGTTCCTGTCCAAATGGACATCCCTGACTGTTCCGGTCCAAATGGACATCCCTGACTGTTCCGGTCCAAATGGACAACCCTGACTGTTCCGGTCCAAATGGACATCCCTGACTGTTCCGGTCCAAATGGACAACCCTGACTGTTCCGGTCCAGATGGACATCCCTGACTGTTCCGGTCCAGATGGACATCCCTGACTGTTCCGGTCCAGATGGACATCCCTGACTGTTCCGGTCCAAATGGACATCCCTGACTGTTCCGGTCCAAATGGACAATCCTGACTGTTCCGGTCCAAATGGACAACCCTGACTGTTCCGGTCCAAATGGACATCGCTGACTGTTCCGGTCCAAATGGACAACCCTGACTGTTCCGGTCCAGATGGACAACCCTGACTGTTCCTGTCCAAATGGACATCCCTGACTGTTCCGGTCCAAATGGACATCCCTGACTGTGTTCCTGTTAGTATCCATTTACAGTATGTCTGTATTTGTGACAGTTTTGCCCAGGTTGCTGTTTGTATTTATTATGGATCCTGGGGTTTATTATGGATCCCCATTAGTTCCTGCCAAGGCAGCAGCTACTCTTCCTGGGGTTTATTATGGATCCCCATTAGTTCCTGCCAAGACAGCAGCTACTCTTCCTGGGGTTTATTATGGATCCCCATTAGTTCCTGCCAAGACTGCAGCTACTCTTCCTGGGGTTTATTATGTATCCCCATTTAGTTCCTGCCAAGGCAGCAGCTACTCTTCCTGGGGTTTATTATGGACCCCCATTAGTTCCTGCCAAGGCAGCAGCTACACTTCCTTGGGTTTATTATGGATCCCCATTAGTTCCTGCCAAGGCAGCAGCTACTGTTCCTGGGGTTTATTATGGATGCCCATTAGTTCCTGTCAAGGCAGCAGCTACTCTTCCTGGGGTTTATTATGTATCCCCATTAGTTCCTGCCAAGACAGCAGCTACTCTTCCTGGGGTTTATTATGTATCCCCATTAGTTCCTGCCAAGACAGCAGCTACTCTTCCTGGGGTTTATTATGTATCCCCATTAGTTCCTGCCAAGACAGCATCTACTCTTCCTGGGGTTTATTATGTATCCCCATTAGTTCCTGCCAAGACAGCAGCTACACTTCCTGAGGTTTATTATGTATCCCCATTAGTTCCTGCCAAGACAGCAGCTACTCTTCCTGGGGTTTATTATGTATCCCCATTAGTTCCTGCCAAGACAGCAGCTACTCTTCCTGGGGTTTATTATGGATCCCCATTAGTTCCTGCCAAGACAGCAGCTACTCTTCCTGGGGTTTATTATGGATCCCCATTAGTTCCTGCCAAGACAGCAGCTACTCTTCCTGGGGTTTATTATGGATCCCCATTAGTTCCTGCCAAGACAGCAGCTACTCTTCCTGAGGTTTATTATGTATCCCCATTAGTTCCTGCCAAGACAGCATCTACTCTTCCTGGGGTTTATTATGTATCCCCATTAGTTCCTGCCAAGACAGCAGCTACACTTCCTGAGGTTTATTATGTATCCCCATTAGTTCCTGCCAAGACAGCAGCTACTCTTCCTGGGGTATATTATGTATCCCCATTAGTTCCTGCCAAGACAGCAGCTACTCTTCCTGGGGTTTATTATGGATCCCCATTAGTTCCTGCCAAGACAGCAGCTACTCTTCCTGGGGTTTATTATGGATCCCCATTAGTTCCTGCCAAGACAGCAGCTACTCTTCCTGGGGTTTATTATGGATCCCCATTAGTTCCTGCCAAGACAGCAGCTACTCTTCCTGGGGTTTATTATGGATCCCCATTAGTTCCTGCCAAGACAGCAGCTACTCTTCCTGAGGTTTATTATGTATCCCCATTAGTTCCTGCCAAGACAGCATCTACTCTTCCTGGGGTTTATTATGTATCCCCATTAGTTCCTGCCAAGACAGCAGCTACACTTCCTGAGGTTTATTATGTATCCCCATTAGTTCCTGCCAAGACAGCAGCTACTCTTCCTGGGGTTTATCATGTATCCCCATTAGTTCCTGCCAAGACAGCAGCTACTCTTCCTGGGGTTTATTATGGATCCCCATTAGTTCCTGCCAAGACAGCAGCTACTCTTCCTGGGGTTTATTATGGATCCCCATTAGTTCCTGCCAAGACAGCAGCTACTCTTCCTGGGGTTTATTATGGATCCCCATTAGTTCCTGCCAAGACAGCAGCTACTCTTCCTGAGGTTTATTATGTATCCCCATTAGTTCCTGCCAAGACAGCAGCTACTCTTCCTGGGGTCCAAAACACATTACTTACATTACATATGAAACAAAAGATAAAACAGCACATCATATAACATCCCTACACCACTACATATGTACAATACAACATGTATAATATCACCATACAACAATATTACTGTGTGTGTGTGTGTGTCTCTTCACAGTCCCCGTTGTTCCATAAGGTGTATTTTATTTATCTAATTTGACTGCATTACCTGATGTGGAATAGAGTTCCATGTAGTCATGGCTTTGTGTAGTACTGTGTGTTTCCCATAGTCTGTTCTGGACTTGGGAACTGTGAAAAGACCTCTGGTGGCATGTTTTCCGGGGTAAACATGGATGTCTGAGCTGTGTGCTAGTCATTTGAACAGACAGCTCGGTGCTTTCAACATGTCGTGGTCATATTTTGTGAGTTAATGGTTCTGAAAGAGCTATCACACTGATTTGGCATGTGGAGTGTCAACACCTTTTCTAAAGTCCATGAAAAAAAAATATATATATATAAATCCAAATACACAGTTGCCTTACTATCTGCATCTACAGAAACTAGGAAGTTTTAAAATGTAGCTTATTTCTTAAATGCTTCATTTACTGTAGGCCCTAATGAATGAAATGACTAAATTGACTTCAATCAGCCCAATGAATGAAGCCATAATAGTGTTGATCTAACATGACAGCCATCTTACTGTGTTTGTGTGTGTGTGTGTGTGTGTGTGTGTGTGTGTGTGTGTGTGTGTGTGTGTGTGTGTGTGTGTGTGTTGTCATGCTGACAACATACAGATCCATTATTTAGCTTTATGACCAGGCTAGCTTTATGACCAGGCTAGCTTTATGACCAGGCTAGCTTTATGACCAGGCTAACTCTATGACCAGGCTAGCTTTATGACCAGGCTAGCTTTATGACCAGGCTAACTCTATGACCACGCTAACTCTATGACCAGGCTAACTCTATGACCAGGCTAACTCTATGACCAGGCTAGCTTTATGACCAGGCTAGCTTTATGACCAGGCTAACTCTATGACCAGGCTAGCTTTATGACCAGGCTAGCTTTATGACCAGGCTAACTCTATGACCAGGCTAACTCTGACTGCTTTTTGTTGCCTGTTTGCTGGCTTGTTGAATGTAATTTGGTCTCTGGTTGATGTTCTCATGTGGTTTTTATCACTTTCCAACAGGCATTAACTTCAAGGAGGTAAACCAAGAAAACAAAACCGCTATATTTGGCGAGATATACGCGTCCATTGACACTTTGGCATTCACATTTGGCAATGTGTGAGTACGACTTTCTTTGTTTACCTTTTTTCAACACTGTTGGCTTTTTAGTAACCTCTTGTCAGTTGGCCAGAGATTATATATTTTCTGCTAACAGTCAAAAGAACAAGTCTTGATTGTAATAGTACAAATGATGAATAGGCTCATGTTAACTATGTCCACATGAACATTTCACTTAAACCACACTGAGCATTGTTAGGTAATGGTCTACATAAATATGCAACTACCCTTTTTTTTTTTTACTTGGACACTTATCTTTAACCTCTAGCCTTGGACTCTTTGTTATTTGATTGAATAAATATGTTTTAACCTCCTAGTCTTGGATCACTTCGTTTTCTCAGTATTGCTCACTTGTCTTTTTGTTAGGCCTATTTATTCAAATCAACGATATTTAAACCTCTAGTCTCGGATACTTAGCTTTGCTAGTCTTGCTCACTTTATAATGCTGACTCGTCTTCTTCCTGACTTCCTCCTCAGAGTGTCTGACTTTCTTATGGGAGATGTGGACAGCCAATCAGGGTTGGGGATCCCACCTACCAGGAGAAGCAGGGTATGCCATCAGACACTGACTCTGTGAACGATTCTAAATGTAGTCTAAACCCTGTTGAATTGAGTTGAATGTTCGGTTTACAGAACGTTTTCAGTAAAGTAGATACAAGTGGAAAAAATATATAAATATTTTGGTTGTTTTTTTGTGATAAAATGTATTTATTTTTTTGCAAAACAGTTCCAAAATGACAAATGCAGACAACTATATTGAAGAAATGTCTCCATGTTGTGTTATTTCTAGTCTTCTGAGAATCTCTCTGTGGATTCTGGGAGATGTGTTCCAGAAAAGGATTCTGGGTGGAAGAATGAGCTAGTGGGTAAGAGTCTCATTTAGTTATTTCTTCTCTCCCTTTTTCTTCTGTTTCCTTTTTCTTTGTTTTCCTCTCTCCCTCTCTCTCTTGTTTCAATTCAAGGGCTTTATTGGCATGGGAAACATATGTTAACATTGCCAAAGCAAGTGAAGTTTCTCTTTGTTTCTCTCACCCCCCATTGTTTTGTTCTCTCTCTCGTTTCTCTCGCTCCCTCCGTTTTCTTGTTTCTTAATTCAATAGACTTTATTGACATGGCAAGTTTAAATTACTAAGTATACATTTAACAAAAATGGTGGGACCAACAGCAATAATAGTAGTAGTGGAAATGGGATTACCATTAACAGCAACTACAACAACAATATTAATGAGAATAATAATACATTACAGCAATAGTAGTAGACCAGTCTCAACCTGACTGAGAAGACACATGACCTGGTATGAAAGACAAAACGAAATGGGAAATATTAATTGACATTACATTGCACTTTTCACTGGCTGTCATTTAGGTTGTGGCCGGAGGACATATATTTGGCTGCCAAAACTGCACAATTGTGGCTTTTCACCCAATAAATATTTCATCTTTTATATTTTTCCAAATTCTTTGTACTGAATGATAATTTTGGGAAAGAAATATTCTCTTCGGTCTGAGTATTTAGTCACAGTGTAATAGGAAATGCAGCTCTCTCTCTACCTCTCCCCTGGGGCAGAGTGAGCACAGCCTGTCCTCTCTGGGAAGCCAGACTGTCCTCTCTGGGCAGCCAGACTGTCCTCTCTGGGAAGCCAGACTGTCCTCTCTGGGCAGCCAGACTGTCCTCTCTGGGCAGCCAGGTTGGTCTGTGACGACTGGTCTCTATAGCCAGCCTGTCCTCTCTGGGAAGCCAAGTTTGTCTGTGACGACTGGTCTCTATAGCCATACTGTCCTCTCTGGGCAGTCAGGTTTGTCTGTGACGACCGGTCTCTATAGCCAGACTGTCCTCTCTGGGCAGCCAGGTTTGTCTGTGACGACCGGTCTCTATAGCCAGACTGTCCTCTCTGGGCAGCCAGGTTTGTCTGTGACGACCGGTCTCTATAGCCAGACTGTCCTCTCTGGGCAGCCAGGTTTGTCTGTGACGACCGGTCTCTATAGCCAAGCTGTCCTCAGTTTTCTCTCAGTCACAGTGGTCAGATATTCTGCCACCAGGTACAGTCTGTTTAGAGACAAATAGTACTGAAGTTTACTTAGATTTCTTTATGGTGTCTTTCCAATAGGTGATATATTTTTCTTTTTGCTTTGTGATTATTTGGTTGGGCCATATTTTCTGAGTGCTGTCCTGAGGCTCTACGGGGTTGGTTTGGGTTGGTGAACTGAGCCTCAGAACCAGCTGGCTGACTGCTGTCCTGAGGCTCTATGGGGTTGGTTTGGGTTGGTGAACTGAGCCTCAGAACCAGCTGGCTGAGGGGACTCTTCTTTCATCTCTTGACATTGTAGAGCTGTGTGATGGAATGTTTTGGGGTCACTTGTTTTTAGATGGCTGTAAAATGTGATGGCTCTTTTTTTCCCTATTTGAATAAAGAGGGGGTTGTTGGCCTCATTCTGCTCTACCTGTTTTATTTTATTAGACAGCGGACCACGTACTTCGCTGCCATGTAGAGGAGCAATTGGTTCTATAACTGATTGGAAAATGTTGAGCCAGATTCTAATTGGAATTCAGATTTTTCATGTTCCTTTTAATGGCATACAATGCTCTTCTTAGTTTGTCTCTCAGCTCGTTCACTCGTTCACACAAGCTACCTGTGTTGCTGATATTTAGTCCTGCATACTTGTCGTTTTTAGTGTGTTCTAATAGAACTGTGTCCTAATAGAATTTATATTTGTCATCCTGATTTCCTGACCTTTTTTGTAATATCATTATATTCATTTTTTTTTGGGGGGGGGGTTTAACGGTCAGAGCCCAGGTCTGACAGAAACTGTGCAGATGATCTAGGTGCACCAGGTCATCTGTGTACAGCAGACCCTCCTTAGTGGGAGACAGCAGCACCAGTTCATCTGCGTACAGCAGACCCTCCTTAGTGGGAGACGGCAGCACCAGTTCATCTGCGTACAGCAGACCCTCCTTAGTGGGAGACGGTAGCACCAGTTCATCTGCGTACAGCAGACCCTCCTTAATGGGAGACAGCAGCACCAGGTCATCTGCGTACAGCAGACACTTGATATCAGTGTTGTTTAGGGTGAGACCAGGTGCTGCCCATTCTTCTAATGTTTTTGCCAATTCATTAATGTAGACGTTAAATAGTGTTGGACTTGAGCTGCCCTGTCTGTTTGCTTGTTGCCAATATTAATACAAATATATATTTTTAGTGTTATTTCATAATATCACGTTTTCCCTTCAATACCACTTTCTATTAGTCTATAAAAAGACCTTTGTGCCAAATTGAATCAAATTATTTCTTGAAGTCTACAAAACAGGAGTAGATTGTGCCTTTTGTTTTGGTTAACTTGTTTGTCGGAGGGTGGAAATGTGGTCAGTTGTACGATAATATTTTTTAAATCCAATCTTCTGCTCAGGTGGTGTTCATCAAGGAAATTATGTAGTCTGCTATTTATGATACTGCAGATCATTTCCCCAAAGTTTCTGTTAATGCAAATTCCTCTGTAATTATTTGGGTCAAATTTGTCCACATTTTTATAGATTGGTGTGATCAATCCCTGGTTCCAAATATCAGGGAAAATACCTGTAGTGAGGATAATGTTGAAGAGTTTGAGTATAGCCAATTTTGAATTTGTGGTGTATATATTTGATCATTTCATTTAAAATACCATCAGCACCACAGGCCTTTTTGGGTTGGAGATTGCATAGTTTTCCCAATAATTGTTGTTCTGTAATTGGGGTATCCACAGGATTCTGAAATAGTCTTTGACTGCTGATTTTAAGGATTTGTAATGTTTCTTGTATATCTTTTTGTTCTGGGCTCTTTGTTATATTGCTGTAGAGGTTTGCTAAGTGGTTTCTTCACATATCCCCATTTTGGATAGCCAATCCCTCATGATGAGGTTTGTTTAATTTATTCCAATTCTCCCAGAAGTGGTTTGATTCTATGGACTCCTCAATTCCATCCAGCTGATTTCTAATGTGCTGTTCCTTTTTTTGTTCTTAGGGTGTGTTTGTATTGCTTCCCGCCTTATGAAGGTGTATATTTTTGTTGTGTGGTTCTCTGTTTTTGATTTAGATGTATTTTTTTGGGCGGTTTCCTCTTATGTTTCTGTAGATTAGCCAAGGAGGCTAATTTGTCATATATGAAGTGTATGTTCCAAACGGCCAAGTTTACACCTTCATTGTTGCAACAGAATGTTAAGACTAAAACGTTGTCCAAGACGGATTGTATTTTTTGGCTACAGTTTTGTTTTTGAGATTTCTGTATCTAGTGGTCTGTTTTAGTACCATTTCTTGGGCCGTGATGCTTCATGGTTGGGTTCCGCTTTTCTCAGATACGCTGTGATTTTACTGTGGTCTGAGAGAGGTGTTAGTGGGCTGACTGTGAAAGCTCTGAGAGACTCTGGGTTGAGGTCGGTGAGGAAGTAGTTTACAGTGCTGCTGCCAAGGGATGAGCTGTAGGTGTACCTTCAAAAAGAGTCCCCTCTCAGCCTACCATTGACTATGTACAGACCCAGTGTTCGACAGAGTTTCACGAGCTGTACTCCATTTTAGTTTTTCACTTTGTCATAGTTGTTTCTGGGGAGGGGGTATGTGTGGAGGGAAAGGTTGTTGCTTCCTGGTAGGTGTTTATCCCCATGACTGTTAATAGTGTCTGTTCTAGCATTCAGGTCTCCACAGACCAGTATGATGCCTTGGGCCTGAAAGTGACTCATCTCCCCCTCTAGAATGGAGAAACTCTCTTCATTAAAGTAGGGTGACTCTGAGGGTGCAACATACAGTTGAAGTTGGAAGTTTACATACACTTTTCACAAACTCGTTTTTCAACCACTCCACACATTTTCTTGTTAACAAGCTATAGTTTTGGCAAGTCGGTTAGGACATCTAGTTGGCGCATGACACAGGTAATTTTTCCAATAATTGTTTACAGACAGGTTATTTCACTTATAATTCATTGTATCACAATTCCAGTGGGTCAGAAGTTTACATACACTAAGTTGACTGTGCCTTTAAACAGCTTGGAAAATTCCAGAAAATTATGTCATGGCTTTAGAAGCTTCTGATAAGCAAATTGACTGACTTTGAGCCAATTGGAGGTGTACCTGTGGATGTATTTCAAGGCCTACCTTCAAACTCAGTGCCTCTTTGCTTGACATCATGGGAAAATCAAAACAAATCAGCCAAGACCTCAGAAAAAAAATTGTAGACCTCCACAAGTCTGGTTCATCCTTGGGAGCAATTTCAAACGCCTGAAGGTACCGCGTTCATCTGTACAAACAATAGTACGCACGTATAAACACCATGGGACCACGCAGCCGTCACTACTGTTTGCAACTGCACATGGGGACAAAGATTGTACTTTTTGGAGAAATGTCCTCTGGTCTGATGAAACAAAAATAGAACTGTTTGGCCATAATCACCATCGTTATGTTTGGAGGAAAAAGGGGGAGGCTTGCAAGCCGAAGAACACCATCCCAACCGTTAAGCACGGGGCTGGCAGCATCATGTTGTGGGGATGCTTTTCTGCAGGAAGGACTGGCGCACTTCACAAAATAGATGGCATGAGGATGGAAAATTATGTGGATATATTGAAGCAACATGTCAAGACATCAGTCAGGAAGTTAAAGCTTGGTTGCAAATGGGTGTTCCAAATGATCAATGACCCCAAGCATACTTCCAAAGTTGTGGCAAAATGGCTTAAGGACAACAAAGTCAAGATATTGGAGTGGCCATCACAAAGCCCTGACCTCAATCCGATAGAAAATTTGTGGGCACAACTGAAAAAGTGTGTGTGAGCAAGGAGGCCTACAAACCTGACTCAGTTACACCAGCTCTGTCAGGAGGAATGGGCCAAAATTCACCCAACTTATTGTGGGAAGCTTGTGGAAGGCTACCCAAAACGTTTGACCCAAGGTAAACAATTTCAAGGCAATGCTACCAAATACTAATTGAGTGTATGTAAACTTCTGACCCACTGGGAATGTGATGAAAGAAATAAAAGCTGAAATAAATCATTCTCTCTACTATTATTCTGACATTTCACATTCTTAAAATAAAGTGGTTATCCTAACTGACCTAAGACAGGGGAATCTTTACTAGGATTAAATGTCAGGAATTGTGAAACACCTTGGCCAAATACATTTAAACTCAGTTTATGTAAACTTCCGACTTCAACTGTTTGTGGCACAGAGGAGGATGTTTTTATATGTTAGCCTCCTTGTTGATTTTTGATCAATTCGATTGAGTTAGTTCAGATTTATACCATATTAACATTCCCCCTGAATCTCTGTCTCTGTGGGCTGGGAAGGTGTGCAGCAGGCAGGGCTGGGGAGATGTGCAGCAGGCAGGGCTGGGGAGGCATGGCTGGTTGAGGTGGGCCCCCCTGCTGTGTGAGGGCAGGGCTGGGGAAGCCTGGCTGGTTGAGGTGGGCCCCTCTGCTGTGTGAGGGCAGGGCTGGGGAAGCATGGCTGGTTGAGGTGGGCTCCCCTGCTGTGTGAGGGCAGGGCTGGGGAGGCATGGCTGGTTGAGGTGGGCCCCCCTGCTGTGTGAGGGCAGGGCTGGGGAGGCATGGCTGGTTGAGGTGGGCCCCTCTGCTGTGTGAGGGCAGGGCTGGGGAGGCATGGCTGGTTGAGGTGGGCCCCCCTGCTGTGTGAGGGCAGGGCTGGGGAGGCATGGCTGGTTGAGGTGGGCCCCCCTGCTGTGTGAGGGCAGGTCATAGAGTGGTGATCTAGCTGCTCCTGCAGCCTGTCCTCTGTTCTCTTTCTCTCCTGCAGCCTGGCCTCTCTTAGTGTGGTCAGCTCTTTATTACTGCTCTGCCTGTCCTTTAGGAGCTCTCTCACCTCCTTTGTTAGATCAGCCAGCTTTCTTGAGTCTGTCTCTCTTGCTGAACCTCTTTCAGCTGTGTTGCAAGGCTGCTGTCCTGCTCTGTCCGTACCTTGTTTAGGAGCTGCTCTAAGGTGTGGATATCTGGTGTCTGTTTGCTCTCACACTCGCTGAGCAGGACCACCTCCCCCCTCCAGTCTGGTGAACTCATCCCTCATGGCAGCCATGGTGGTGGTGAGGGCCTGAGCCTGCTCTGCACTGAGGGGGTTGCTCTCCTCCTGGGGCGTGTCCTCCACTATGGTGGGAAGAGAGGTGCTGGATGTGCCTTTTTTGGGTGGGGGTGAGGGTGGTGCTGGTGGGAGGGCATGTCACTGGTGGTGTCCTCTCTCCGCTCTCTCCTTAATAGTCTGAAAGTCTGTTTCAAACAGCCTAATGTTACCTGGCACCATGACAGTCCCAGTCTGTTTCAAACAGCCTGATGTTACCTGGCACCATGACAGTCCCAGGTCTGTTACCTGGCACCATGACAGTCCCAGTCTGTAACCTGGCACCATGACAGTCCCAGTCTGTTACCTGGCACCATGACAGTCCTAGTCTGTTACCTGGCACCATGACAGTCCCAGTCTGTTACCTGGCACCATGACAGTCCTAGTCTGTTACCTGGCACCGTGACAGTCCTAGTCTGTTACCTGGCACCATGACAGTCCCAGTCTGATGTTACCTGGCACCATGACAGTCCCAGTCTGATGTTACCTGGCAACATGACAGTCCCAGTCTGTTACCTGGCACCATGACAGTCCTAGTCTGTTACCTGGCACCATGACAGTCCTAGTCTGTTACCTGGCACCATGACAGTCCCAGTCTGGTACCTGGCACCATGACAGTCCCAGTCTGGTACCTGGCACCATGACAGTCCCAGTCTGTTACCTGGCACCGTGACAGTCCTAGTCTGTTACCTGGCACCATGACAGTCCCAGTCTGATGTTACCTGGCACCATGACAGTCCCAGTCTGATGTTACCTGGCACCATGACAGTCCCAGTCTGATGTTACCTGGCAACATGACAGTCCCAGTCTGTTACCTGGCACCATGACAGTCCCAGTCTGTTATCTGGCACCATGACAGTCCCAGTCTGTTATCTGGCACCATGACAGTCCCAGTCTGTTATCTGGCACCATGACAGTCCCAGTCTGATGTTACCTGGCACCATGACAGTCCCAGTCTGATGTTACCTGGCAACATGACAGTCCCAGTCTGTTACCTGGCACCATGACAGTCCCAGTCTGTTACCTGGCACCATGACAGTCCCAGTCTGTTATCTGGCACCATGACAGTCCCAGTCTGTTATCTGGCACCATGACAGTCCCAGTCTGTTATCTGGCACCATGACAGTCCCAGTCTGTTACCTGGCACCATGACAGTCCCAGTCTGTTATCTGGCACCATGACAGTCCCAGTCTGTTACCTGGCACCATGACAGTCCCAGTCTGTTACCTGGCACCATGACAGTCCCAGTCTGTTACCTGGCACCATGACAGTCCCAGTCTGTTATCTGGCACCATGACAGTCCCAGTCTTGTAGAGGTTGATTGTTATCCTGGTGCTGTCAGGGGGTTGTCTGACTTTCAGCTTCCACCCATTACAGACCGCTGAGCGCCATGCATTTGGCTGGTCAGTGAGAAAGACGAGGTTACTCCTATCACAGTTTTTTGTGTAGGTCTGCAAAAAAGAGTTTCTGGCCTCCACTTTAGTAGTTTCTGTTTTAAAAGCTTTCCTCGTTGTGTCATTTTTGGCCTCTGGGAGGGGGATAATTGACATTGAGGGGGAGTGGGGACATGGTGCCTGTGGGCTCTGCTACGACGACTACTGCTGCTGCTCTGTCCTGCTGCGCCGTTGCCATGGCAACCCGTTTTGATTGTCTTCTGCTGTTGCTACCTAGCAAGCTCAATAGCCAGCAAAAATAGTGAAATATTCACACAGAAAAAACAGAAGATATGTTTAAAGTTAGAGTCCGTGCTCCTTTTTGGTTTACTCACTCAGTTTGGTCATTTGATGTAACTCCCTTTACAAGGTTCAGTGTGTCAGATCTGAGGGCCTGTTGTCCGGGCCTCTGGCAGTCTCTATGGGGGTGCCACAGGGTTCAATTCTTGGGCCGACTCTCTTCTCTGTATATATCAATGATGTCGCTCTTGCTGCTGGTGATTCTCTGATCCACCTCTACGCAGACGACACCATTCTGTATACTTCTGGCCCTTCTTTGGACACTGTATTAACTAACCTCCAGACGAGTTTCAATGCCATACAACTCTCCTTCCGTGGCCTACAACTGCTCTTAAATACAAGTAAAACTAAATGCATGCTCTTCAACCGATCGCTGCCTGCACCTGCCCGCCCACCCAGCATCACTACTCTGGACGGTTCTGACTTAGAATATGTGGACAGCTACAAATACCTAGGTGTCTGGTTAGACTGTAAACTCTCCTTCCAGACTCACATCAAACATCTCCAATCCAAAGTTAAATCTAGAATTGGCTTCCTATTTCGCAACAAAGCATCCTTCACTCATGCTGCCAAACATACCATCTTACCGATCCTCGACTTTGGCGATATCATTTACAAAATAGCCTCCAACACCCTATTCAACAAATTGTATGCAGTCTATCACAGTGCCATCCGTTTTGTCACCAAAGCCCCATATATTACGCACCACTGCGACCTGTACGCTCTCGTTGGCTGGCCCTCGCTTCATACTCGTCGCCAAACCCACTGGCTCCAGGTCATCTACAAGACCCTGCTAGGTAAAGTCCCGCCTTATCTCTGCTCGCTGGTAACCATAGCAGAACCCACTCGTAGCACGCGCTCCAGCAGGTATATCTCACTGGTTACCCCCAAAGCCAATTCCTTCCAGCTCTCTGCTGCCAATGACTGGAACGAACTACAAAAATCTCTGAAACTGGAAACACTTATCTCCCTCACTAGCTTTAAGCACCAGCTGTCAGAGCAGCTCACAGATTACTGCACCTGTACATAGCCCATCTATAATTTAGCCCAAACAACTACCTCTTCCCCTACTGTATTTATGTATTTATTTATTTTGCTCCTTTGCACCCCAGTATTTGTACTTTGCACACTCATCTACTGTCAAATCTACCATTCCAGTGTTTTAATTCCTATATTGTATTTACTTTGCCACCATGGCCTATTTATTGCCTTTACCTCCCTTATCTCACCTCATTTGCTCACATTGTATATAGACTTAATTTTTCTACTGTATTATTGACTGTATGTTTGTTTTACTCCATGTGTAGATCTGTGTTGTTATATGTGTCGAACTGCTTTGCTTTATCTTGGCCAGGTCGCAGTTGTAAATGAGAACTTGTTCTCAACTGGCCTACCTGGTTAAATAAAAGTGAAATAAATAAAGATTTGTTCTAGCTTTTTTTTCTGGCTAGCTTGTTAGCCTGCAGGCTGGGTTTTTGTTGTGTAGCTAGCTAGGTTTTTGTTGTGTAGCTAGCTAGGTTTTTGTTGTGTAGCTAGCTAGGTTTATGTTGTGTAGCTAGCTAGGTTTTTGTTGTGTAGCTAGCTAGGTTTTTGTTGTGTAGCTAGCTGGGTTTTTGTTGTGTAGCTAGCTGGGTTTTTGTTGTTTAGCTAGCTAGGTTTTTGTTGTGTAGCTAGCTGGGTTTTTGTTGTGTAGCTAGCTAGGTTTTTGTTGTGTAGCTAGCTGGGTTTTTGTTGTGTAGCTAGCTGGGTTTTTGTTGTGTAGCTAGCTGGGTTTTTGTTGTGTAGCTAGCTGGGTTTTTGTTGTGTAGCTAGCGAGAGTCAACTTCTTAATTTGAGGCGTAAAGTAACTTTTTTTATTTTTTTTTCCTATTCTGATTGATTGTTCATCACTTCTTGTCTTGAATTCTTTTTACATCCAGTGTTTTATCTAATTCTAAAAACAACAAAAAACAGATAAATAAATCAGGAGATCACCTTGAGCATCTCTCCCCCCCATTTTGCTTTTTTGGCATAACGTAACGATGTACATATTGCCACTTTGGATATTTACAATATTAAAATAATAAAGAATCAAAACTGTCAACTGGACAACAGTAACAATAACCAAGGGTCAAAATAACCATACATTGAACAATAAGCATACAAGACATGTGCAGTTTGATTGGTCTGTCAGACACTGTCCCTCATCTTATGGCAGGCAGCGATGTAGTGCGCTGCCAACCCACAGCTCTCTGCGTCCTCCCCTAACAGGACGGGTAGTCTATTCTCATCAGAGCCTTGTTGTTTAATACTTTTGACATTTTGTCAGGAAATGCAGCTCTGTCTCAGGCTATGCTGTGGCCTTCCCTGTAGCTCAGTTGGTAGAGCATGGTGTTTGCAACACCAGGGTTGTGGGTTCGATTCCCACGGGGGGCCAGCACAGAAAAAAAATGTATGATATGTATGAAATTGTATGAAATGTATGCATTCACTACTGTAAGTCGCTCTGGATAAGAGCGTCTGCTGAATGACTAAAATGTAAAAAAATGTGGTTGCACAGCCTTCTCTCTCTCTCTCAATTCGCTTTATTGTAATGACGTAACAATGTGCATATTGCCACAGCTTTCTTTGGAGATTTACAATATTATTATAATCAAAATTGTCAATGGGACAACAATAACCAAGGGTCAAAATAAAAAAAATAACATTTAACAATAAGCATATAGGTCTGTCAGACACTGTCCCTTATCTTATGGCAGGCAGCAATGTACTGCCAACCCACAGCTCTCTGCGTCTTCCCCCAACAGGATGGGTAGTCTATTCTCATCAGAGAGATCTTTTGAAACCTTGAATGAGGGTTTCAAATTTGGGGAAATGACACTCTCTAATTGTTTTATATCTTTTACATTTTGTCAGGAAATACAGCTCTGTCTCAGGTTCTGCTGTTGTGCAGTAGTTGCACAGCCTTTCCTCTACAGGGAGCCAGGTTTTCCTGTGTCTACCCTTCTCAATGACAAGGCTGTGCTCACTGAGCCTGTACTTTTGGTAAGGTTTTTCTAAGGTTTTGATCAGTAACCATGGTCAATAACCCATAATGACACAGCAAAAACAGTTTTTTTTACATATAAAATGGAAATATCACATTTACTTAAGTATTCAGATCCTTTACTCAGTACTTTGTTGAAGCACCTTTGGCAGCGATTACAGCCTCGAGTCTACTTGGATATGACGCTACAAGCTTGGCACACCTGTATTTGGAGTTTCTCCCATTCTTCTCTGCAGATCCTCTTAAGCTCTGTCAGGTTGGATGGGGAGCATTGCTGAACAGCTATTTTCAGGTCTCTCCAGAAATGTTCATTCAGGTTCAAGTCCAGGCTCTGGCTGGGCCACTCAAGGACCTTCAGAAACTTGTCCCGAAGCCACTCCTGTGTTTTCTTGGCTGTGTGCTTAGGCTCGTTGTCCTGTTGGAAGGTGAACCTTCACCCCAGTCTGAGATCCTGAGCACTCTGGAGCAGGTTTTCATCAAGGATCTCTCTGTACTTTGCTTCATTTACCTTGATCCCGACCTAACATTTTTTTATTTAACCTTTATTTAACTAGGCAAGTCAGTTAAGAACAAGTTCTTATTTACAATGACAGCCTACCCCAGCCAAACCTGGACAACCTTTGGCCAATCTTGCGTCGCCCTATGGGACTCCCAATCACGGCCGGATGTGATACAGCCCGGATTCGAACCAGGGACTGCAGTGATGCCTCTTGCACTGAGATGCAGTGCCTTAAACCGCTGCACCACTTGGGAGCCCAATCCCTGCTGCTGAAAAACATCCCCACAGCATGACGCTGCCACCACAATGATTCACCGTACGGATAGTGTCAGCTTTCCTCCAGATGTGATGCTTGGCATTCAGACCAAAGAGTTCAATGTTGGTTTCATTAGAACAGTGAATCTTGTTTCTCATGGTCTGAGAGTCCTTTAGGTACCTTTTTGGCAAACTCCAAGCGGGTTGTCATGTGCCTTTTACTAAGGAGGGGCTTCTGTCTGGCCATTCTACCATAAAGGCCTGATTTGGTGGAGTGCTGCAGAGATGGTTGTCCTTCTGGAAGGTTCTCCCATCTCCACAGAGGAGCTCTGTCAGAGTGACCATTGGGTTCTTGGTCACCTCCCTGACCAAGGTCCTTCTCCCCCGATTGCTCAGTTTGGCCGGGCAGCCAACTCTAGGAAGAGTCTTGGTGGTTCCAAGCTTCTTCCATTTAAGAATGGAGGCCACTGTGTTCTTGGGGACCTTCAATGCTGCAGAATTTGTTGGTACCTTTCCCCAGATCTGTGCCTCCACACAATTCTGTTTCGCAGCTCTATGGACAATTCCTTCGACCTCGTGGCTTGGTTTTTGCTCTGACATGCACTGTCAACTGTGGGACCATATTTAGACGGATGTGTCTTTCCAAATCATGTCCAATCAATTGTATTTACTACAGGTGGACTCCAATCAAGATGTAGAAACATCTCAAGGATGATCAATGGAAATAGGATGTACCTGAGCTCAATTTCAAGTCTCATAGAAAAGTGTCTGAATACTTATGTAAATCTGGTATTTCTGTTTTAATTTTTTTTATACATTTGCAAAAATGTCTTAACCTGTTTATGCTTTGTCGTTATGGGGTATTGTGTGTAGATTGGGGGGGGAAACGATTTGAATTTTAGAATAAGGCTGTAACGTAACAAAATGTGGAAAATTCAAGGGGTCTGAATACTTTCCCGAATGCACTGTATATTTTAAGAATGTCATCTTTAGAAGGAACACCAAAATAAAGCTAGACCATCAGGGAGTAAAAAAATTGAAAAAACTATTTAATTTAGCAGTATTGATTTTGTTATTATGTTTGCGCAAAGTAACACATTAGTAGAGCTAGGTGATATGGACAAACAGTCATACGGCCATAAATTGACCCATTTTGCTTGATAATGATAAATACACCAATATTTTTTAATGCGCAGTTACTTTCCGTTAGTGGCAGGGCTCTAGACTGAATTTTTCTAGTTCCAAGTAAGACATGAATGATGTTGGCTATTTCCTCTTACGTGTTCAGGGAATGAATGGTGGATATTTTGATGTCAAGAGTAGGGAGTTATTTTTGACTCTTTAGAGATTATTTTGCATGTTCTTTTGGCCTAGGCTATATGCTACATTATTTACCACCTGAGGAAGTGGGAAACACATTAGCTAGTTTGCTAACTTGAAATATGATATTGTTGGTAGATATCCATGCAATTCATTGAACAATAAAAAAAAACATTTTTACATCCATTCCGCTGGCGGATCATCTCAATTACTTTCTCTGTTTGTAAAGTGGTGTTATGTCCTCTATATTAACAGTTGAGAAATAATTGTTAATACTCACATAAAGCTGAGATCCTCCTATTTTTTTTATTTTTTTTTAATAAACAGAAACTGTAGTTTTAAAAATGTTGTCTTTCCCACAATTTACATTTTTGAAATGTTGCTCAACTGTCAGTAATGCTTGCTCATCAGAATGCATCTGTGTACAAAGAGGGAGCGGGAGCCAGCAGCGACACGGCGACAGGGCAGATACTACCATTGCAGGTTACTGTACGTTACTGTTGACCAAATAATGGTTTTAGAACAAACAAAAAAATCTACAGGAATGTTGTGTAGCCTAATCAGAGATTGCCGACATAAGTAAAATTGCTTCCGTAAGAGGAGGGTGTTTTCTTCGTCCCAGCTCTGAACATTAGTCAGGCAAAAGGCATAGAATTGCTGAAATTAGCTTTAAAACTGCAACATTTCTCTCAGCTCCATGGCACTGTGTAGAATTATAGGAAATTAGCTTTAAAACTGCAAAAAATGTTTCAGCTCCATGTAGAAATGTATAGAATTGCTGGAAATTGACTTAAAAATTCACAAATTTCTCCACACCTCCAAGATTGGGCCTCCAATAAAAAATCTAGTTGCGCTGATGGGCCGACCGCACCTATTGTCACTCCCCTACCACACCCACCACCTTGAATATCCCTTTTGAGCATGGTGAAGTTATTAATTATACTTTAGATAGTGTATCAATACACCCAGTCACTACAAAGATACAGGTGTCTTTCCTAACTCAGTTGCTGGAGAGGAAGGAAACTGCTCAGGGATTTCACCATGAGGTCAATTGTGATTTTAAAAGTTTGAGTTTAATAGCTGATAAGAAAACTGAGGATGGATCAACAACATTGTAGTTATGCCATAATACTAATCATATTGATAGAGTGAAAAGGAAGCTTGTACAGAATCCAAATATTCCAACTTATCTAATCAATATATATTAGTGTTTTATTTTCCATACATTTTATTTTAAATGTTAGAATTTTTCTTCTACTTTGACATTATATTATTTTGTGTAGATCGTTGACCAAAAAAAAACTGGACATTTTTAATCCTACTTTGTAATAGTTTCTGAAGGAACTGTCTCTTGTACACATAACGCTTCTAAGTGTAAGAAACAACCCTATTGGAATGTACAGTGTAATCCATTACAGGTGTCCTTTATGTATGCGGAGCCCATACATAAGATCACCTGTAGCTAAATGATTGTGTAAAATGTGTCCGTCCACTATTGTAATGTACTATTAATAATAACTCATTACCGCTATGCAGATCTCCATAGATCGTGAGTAGCTTAGGGCTGACTGAGTGTCAGCTAAGCAGCTAAATGATATAGACCTTCAGATTCCTTTAATGGTGGTGGACCCCACCCTTAGCCTTTAGCCCTTAGCCTTTAGCACATACCCTTGTTAATTCTGCTACAGATGGTGTTCAGCCTGGGCTGTGGCTTTTTACCACCAAATGGCTGACATTCTTTGGCTATTTTAGAAGTAGTTCTGTGTGATGCAAAACACATGGACCAAGTCCCAAATGGCACCCTAGTCTCTGTGTAGTGCCCCTAGTCTCTGCGTAGTGCCCTACTTTAGACCAGTGCCAATCGGGGTAGTGCATTACTTTAGACCAGGGCCCATAGGGGTAGTGCACTACTTTAGACCAGGGCTCATAGGGGTAGTGCACATCTTTTATACCAGAGCTCATAGGGGTAGTGCACTACTTTAGACCAGGGCTCATAGGGGTAGTGCACTACTTTATACCAGAGCTCATAGGGGTAGTGCACTACTTTAGACCAGGGCTCATAGGGGTAGTGCACGTCTTTTAGACCAGGGCTCATAGGGGTAGTGCACTACTTTAGACCAGGGCTCATAGGGGTAGTGCACTACTTTAGACCAGGGCTCATAGGGGTAGTGCACTTCTTTAGACCAGGGCTCATAGGGGTAGTGCACTACTTTAGACCAGGGCCCATAGGGGTAGTGCACTTCTTTAGACCAGGGCCCATAGGGGATGCAGGCATGGGGTTTCTGTAGAACCAGATACCAAGCAGATGGATGGGAGTGGTGACTGTGTTAGCTCTGTAATGCTGAAACCTGTATTGAATCATATGGAAGGCAGCTGGGATGTGAGGTCAGAAGTTATGACAGGGTTTTATGACATCGCTATGCACACATAGCATAGAATTTAAAACTAGGCCATATAAAGCTATATGTTGTGCTTTTACTATATAGGAGTGGTTTTTTTGTCATTCATACCTGCATTCTGGGGCGGCAGGGTGGCCTAGTGGTTAGAGCGTTTGGACTAGTAACCAAAAGGTTGCAAGATCGAATCCCCAGGCTGACAAGGTAAATAAATCTGTCGTTTTACCACTGAACAAAGGCAGTTAAACCACTGTTCCTTGAAAATAAGAATTTGTTCATAACTGACTCCCCTAGTTAAATAAAAAAGTTAATTTACGCTGCTATATGTCACACTTCTAGGTGTACTGGATGTGTCATTCATACCTGTCCTAGCTTTCTCATCGCTTAGTGTAGGGTGGGTCTAGAGCCCAGTCTAAGACTATCCTAGTCAACTCACATGAATACATATGGACTCTATGGGACTGAAAGAGCAGCTTAACCGGGCAATCTCAATTATCAAAGCACCGGTCGGTCACCCTGCCACTGTTTTGGTAAACAGCTGGGGTAATGGGGCTGGAAATTTAACCACTCAAATTCATAGGTAAAAATGAATTTACCTATTGCGAACTGCCCATTTAACTGTGTGAATAATTCTTCCTCTGATTCACTGTATCTGTTAGGTCATGTGGTTAGGACCCCCCCGTGAAAAGCAGTCGTGTAGAAACAACAGTAGAAACTGTATGATAGATGCTCCTCCTGTACTACATCTCCAGGCCCAGAGGTGGCGCTGTCTGAGGAGGAGGATGTTGACCTGACGCTGCAGAAGAACGACAGCGGGGTGGAGTCAGCTCTGCTCTATGCCAAGACCTGGTCTAAGTACACCAAAGATCTACTGGTCTGGGTCGACAAACGCCTGGGACTGGGTTAGTTAGACGCATGCATTCACCTGCAAGCATGCACACACGCATGACCTACACACACACACACACATACACGACTCACACATACACACCTGGCTAGAAAATACCCCAAGCACAACTCATATAGTGCAGTGAAAGTATTTACCTCAGATCTTCAGTCAAAACCTACTAATTAAATAAATGGAATCAAAATGTTGATACTCATTTCATTCATTTAATTAACAAGTTATGTGTTACACCCAATTCCCCTGTGTGGAAAAAGTAATTGCCCCTTTTACACTCAATAACTGGTTGTGCCACCTTTAGCTGTAATGTTTCCAACCAAACACTTCCTGTAGCTGTTGATCAGTCTCTCACGTCACTGTGGAGGAAATGTTGGCCCACTCTTCAATGCAGAACTGCTTAAACTGAGCTAGACATCCATGTTAAACATCCATGTTAGTGGACATACACTATATATACAAAAGTATGTGGACACCCCTTCAAATTAGTGGATTCGGCTAATTCAGCCACACCTGTTGCTGACTGGTGTATATATTCGAGCACACAAAGCCATGCAATCTCCATAGACAAATATTGGCAGTAGAATAGCCTTACTGAAGAGCTCAGTAACTTTCAACGTGCCACCGTCATAGGATGCCACCTTTCCAACAAGTCAGTTCGTTAAATTTCTGCCCTTCTAGAGCTGCCCCGGTCAACTGTAAGGGCTTTTATTGTGAAGTGGAAATCGTCTGTGCTCGGTTGCAACTGTTCGTCTGGAGCTTCATGAAATGGGTTTCCATGGTCAAGCGGCAGCACAGAAGCCTGAGATCACCATGCGCAATGCCAAGCGTCGGGCTGGAGTGGTGTAAAGCTCGCTGCCATTGGACTCTGGAGCAGTGGAAACACGTTCTCTGGAGTGATGAATCACGCTTCACCATCTGGCAATCCGACGGAAGAATCTTGATTTGGTGGGTGCCAGGATAACGCTACCTGCCTGAATGCGTAGTGCCAACTGCAAAGTTTAGTGGATGAAGAATAATGGTCTGGGGCTGTTTTTCATTGTTCAGGCCCCTTACTTCCAGTGAAGGGAAATCTTAACTCTACAGCATACAATGACATTCTAGACGATTCTGTGCTTCCAACATTTTGGCAACAGTTTGGGGAAGGCCCTTTCCTGTTTCAGCGTGACAATGCCCCTGTGCACAAAGCGAGGTCCAAACCGAAAAGGTTTGTCGAGATCGGTGTGGAAGAACTTGACTGGCCAGCACAGAGCCCTGACCTCAACCCCATCAAACACCTTTGGGATGAATTGAAACGCAGACTGCAAGCCAGGCCTAATCGCCCAACGTTAGTGCCAGACCTCACTAATACTCTTGTGACTGAATGGAAGCATGTTCCCGCAGCAATGTTCCAATATCTAGTGGAAAGCCTTCCCAGAAGAGTGGAGGCTGCTATAGCAGCAAAGGAGGGACCAACTCCATATTAATGCCCATGATTTTGGAATTAGATGTTTGACGAGCAGGTGTCCATGTACTTTTGGTCATGTAGTGTATTAGACGTCCATGGTAGTGGACGGACGTGCTTACTAATTTATGAACCTCGTCAACAACACATCCACACTGACTTATCTGCTATATCTCTCCCCCCCGCCCCAGACATCGAATGTGCCAAGAGCTATGCCAAAATGGCAGAAACTGCAAAGATGCTTGCGAGTCAACAGGTAATATGTTTTTGTCTAACAATAATTTAACACAAGCACAGATCACGGATATACACTGGGTGTACAAAACATTAGGAACACCTTCCTAATATTGAGTTGCACCACCACTCCCTTCCCCCCCCCTTTTGCCCTCAGAACAGCCTCAATTCGTTGGGTCATGGACTCTACAAGGTGTTACTACTGTCCTAGTCCCGTGTAGCTCAGTTGGTAGAGCATGGTGTTTGCAACGCTAGGGTTGTGGGTTCGATTCCCACGGGGCACCAGTATGGAGAGAAAAAAAATGTATGAAATGTATGCATTCACTACTGTAAGTCGCTCTGGATAAGAGCGTCTGCTAAATGACTAAAACGTAAAACGTTAAAAGTGTTCCACAGGGATGCTGGCCCATGTTGACTCCAATGCTTGCTACAGTTGTGTGAAGTTGGCTGTTTTTTTCTTAAACCGGTGCACCTGGCACTTACTAACATACCCTGTTTAAAGGCACTTCAATATTTTGTCTTGCCCGTTCACCCTCTGAATGGCACACGTACACAATCCATGTCCCAATTGTCTCAAAGCTTAAAAAGCCTTCTCTAACTTGTCTCCTCCCCTTCATCTACACTGATTTGAAGTGAATTTAATCTACATTCACCTGGTGTGGTCTGTCATGGAAAGAGCAGGTGTACCTAATGTTTTGTACACTCGGTGTATCTATGCTTTAAAACTGCAGCTAAACAGATTAAAACATAACCCTCTTAAACTGATGGCAGTGAACAACTTCACTGATAGAAAACAGCCTATGTGCATCGATATTAGTCCAACATTTGATTCTAGTGTCAAAATTAACTACAAAGTGTAAATTAGATAATTTTGTTCATAAAGTCAGTCTTGTCCAAAACAGAGGTTTGTAAGTGAGTTCGTTCTGACTTTGGGTTTATATATTTGTTTTAATTTTTTTTGTTGCGACAATGCCCACTAACACGTGATAAACAGCTACAGTCATTGCTCTCTATCCAATCCTACTGCAGAACAGACAGTGAGACAGACCGGCCCAGCAGCGCAGTGGATCGGACATAGTTTAAATAAGATGACACGTCGGACATTTTGTGTCTTGAGAAATACTTCACCAAAAAAACATCTTAGCTAGATGTAAAATTGCTCGACTTAAACCTTGTCAAAATGAATGAAAGATTTCATGAGTTTACCTTAGAGATTCTGACTATTTTGAGGAAGCGATCCCTCATTTGGTTCCTAATTTGTCTCATGGGGGAAAGAACCTCAGTAACTGCCTCATCAAAACCACACCCCCCCAAAAAAAACTGAAATCTCGTTTTTCTTAAATGAGCAACAGAGAAACGTGGAATCGGTGTGTTCAGTCGCTCTTTTGAAGTGCAGAAGAGGATATGACTAATGATAT
Source organism: Salmo trutta (assembly GCF_901001165.1). NCBI lineage: Eukaryota > Metazoa > Chordata > Actinopteri > Salmoniformes > Salmonidae > Salmo > Salmo trutta. The sequence goes on along the minus strand of NC_042987.1, from coordinate 40,178,134 downwards.
GTTTCTATATGTCTGTTTTGTCTGGCCCACAGGACTACATGCCATTCAGGGATACCTATATCTCTACGTTTAAGAATGACACAGAGTACAGCCAACTCCTCCTGCAGACTGCCACTGCCCTGCAGACCAACAAATTCCTACAGGTAGGACTGGCACGCTATAACACGCTATAACACACTATAACAGGTAGGACTGACACGCTATAACAGACTATTACAGGTAGGACTGATACGCTATAACACACTAGAACAGGTAGGACTGACACGCTATAACACACTATAACAGGTAGGACTGACACGCTATAACACACTATAACAGGTAGGACTGACACGCTATAACACACTATAACAGGTAGGACTGACACGCTATAACACACTATAACAGGTAGGACTGACACGCTATAACACACTATAACAGGTAGGACTGATACGCTATAACACACTAGAACAGGTAGGACTGATACGCTATAACACACTATAACAGGTAGGACTGATACGCTATAACACACTATAACAGGTAGGACTGACACGCTATAACACACTAGAACAGGTAGGACTGACACGCTATAACACACTAGTACAGGTAGGACTGACACGCTATAACACACTAGTACAGGTAGGACTGATACGCTATAACACACTAGAACAGGTAGGACTGACACGCTATAACACACTATAACACACTATAACAGGTAGGACTGACACGCTATAACACACTAGTACAGGTAGGACTGACACGCTATAACACACTAGTACAGGTAGGACTGACACGCTATAACACACTAGTACAGGTAGGACTGACACGCTATAACACACTAGTACAGGTAGGACTGACACGCTATAACACACTAGTACAGGTAGGACTGACACGCTATAACACACTATAACAGGTAGGACTGACACGCTATAACACACTAGAACAGGTAGGACTGACACGCTATAACACACTATAACAGGTAGGACTGACACGCTATAACACACTAGTACAGGTAGGACTGACACGCTATAACACACTAGAACAGGTAGGACTGACACGCTATAACACACTATAACAGGTAGGACTGACACGCTATAACACACTATAACACACTAGTACAGGTAGGACTGACACGCTATAACACACTAGAACAGGTAGGACTGACACGCTATAACACACTATAACACACTAGTACAGGTAGGACTGACACGCTATAACACACTAGAACAGGTAGGACTGATACGCTATAACACACTATAACAGGTAGGACTGATACGCTATAACACACTATAACAGGTAGGACTGACACGCTATAACACACTAGAACAGGTAGGACTGACACGCTATAACACTATAACAGGTAGGACTGACACGCTATAACACACTAGTACAGGTAGGACTGACACGCTATAACACACTATAACAGGCAGGACTGACACGCTATAACACACTAGAACAGGCAGGACTGACACGCTATAACACACTATAACAGGTAGGACTGATACGCTATAACACACTATAACAGGTAGGACTGACACGCTATAACACACTAGAACAGGTAGGACTGATACGCTATAACACACTAGTACAGGTAGGACTGACACGCTATAACACACTATAACAGGTAGGACTGACACGCTATAACACACTATAACAGGTAGGACTGACACGCTATAACACACTAGTACAGGTAGGACTGACACGCTATAACACTAGTACAGGTAGGACTGACACGCTATAACACACTAGTACAGGTAGGACTGACACGCTATAACACACTAGAACAGGTAGGACTGATACGCTATAACACACTAACACACTAGAACAGGTAGGACTGACACGCTATAACACACTATAACAGGTAGGACTGATACGCTATAACACACTATAACAGGTAGGACTGACACGCTATAACACACTAGTACAGGTAGGACTGATACGCTATAACACACTATAACAGGTAGGACTGACACGCTATAACACACTAGAACAGGTAGGACTGACACTCTATAACACACTATAACACACTAGTACAGGTAGGACTGACACGCTATAACACACTAGTACAGGTAGGACTGACACGCTATAACACACTAGAACAGGTAGGACTGACACGCTATAACACACTAGAACAGGTAGGACTGACACGCTATAACACACTAGAACAGGCAGGACTGACACGCTATAACACACTATAACAGGTAGGACTGATACGCTATAACACACTATAACAGGTAGGACTGACACGCTATAACACACTAGAACAGGTAGGACTGATACGCTATAACACACTATAACAGGTAGGACTGACACGCTATAACACACTATAACAGGTAGGACTGACACGCTATAACACACTATAACAGGCAGGACTGACACGCTATAACACACTATAACACACTAGTACAGGTAGGACTGACACGCTATAACACACTAGTACAGGTAGGACTGACACGCTATAACACACTAGAACAGGTAGGACTGACACGCTATAACACACTATAACAGGCAGGACTGACACGCTATAACACACTATAACACACTAGTACAGGTAGGACTGACACGCTATAACACACTAGTACAGGTAGGACTGACACGCTATAACACACTAGAACAGGTAGGACTGATACGCTATAACACTATAACACACTAGTACAGGTAGGACTGACACGCTATAACACACTAGTACAGGTAGGACTGACACGCTATAACACACTAGAACAGGTAGGACTGATACGCTATAACACACTAGTACAGGTAGGACTGACACGCTATAACACACTAGAACAGGTAGGACTGACACGCTATAACACACTAGAACAGGTAGGACTGACACGCTATAACACACTAGTACAGGTAGGACTGATACGCTATAACACACTAGAACAGGTAGGACTGACACGCTATAACACACTATAACAGGTAGGACTGACACGCTATAACACACTAGTACAGGTAGGACTGATACGCTATAACACACTATAACAGGTAGCACTGATACGCTATAACACTATAACACACTAGTACAGGTAGGACTGACACGCTATAACACACTAGAACAGGTAGGACTGACACGCTATAACACACTAGTACAGGTAGGACTGATACGCTATAACACACTAGAACAGGTAGGACTGACACGCTATAACACACTAGTACAGGTAGGACTGACACGCTATAACACACTAGTACAGGTAGGACTGATACGCTATAACACACTAGTACAGGTAGGACTGACACGCTATAACACACTAGTACAGGTAGGACTGACACGCTATAACACACTAGTACAGGTAGGACTGATACGCTATAACACACTAGTACAGGTAGGACTGATACGCTATAACACACTATAACAGGTAGGACTGACACGCTATAACACACTATAACAGGTAGGACTGATACGCTATAACACACTATAACAGGTAGGACTGATACGCTATAACACACTATAACAGGTAGGACTGACACGCTATAACACACTAGTACAGGTAGGACTGACACGCTATAACACACTAGTACAGGTAGGACTGACACGCTATAACACACTATAACAGGTAGGACTGATACGCTATAACACACTATAACAGGTAGGACTGACACTAACAAACCTTCAAGACTCAATAATGTAGCGATCGACGGTGATCTGACCTCTGACAAGGCAACATTTTTCATTTGGGTTTAAAATATTTTTTTTGAAAAAAGTGCAATGTTCACAATCCTGTATTTTGTGCTTCTTTGTGCGTCCTGTAGCCGCTGTTGTCCAGAAAGACTGAGCTGGACAAACTGAGGAAAGATCTTAACGAGCAGTGGCAGAGAGAACAGAAGAAAATGGTCTGTGAGAATTCTGTCCCTCTGCCTTTCTCTCTGTGTGTTACTTCACTCACCTGTGTGTGTGTGTTACTTCACTCACCTGTGTGTGTGTGTTACTTCACTCACCTGTGTGTGTGTTACTTCACTCACCTGTGTGTGTGTTACTTCACTCACCTGTGTGTGTGTGTTACTTCACTCACCTGTGTGTGTGTGTGTGTGTGTGTGTGTGTTACTTCACTCACCTGTGTGTGTGTGTTACTTCACTCACCTGTGTGTGTGTGTTACTTCACTCACCTGTGTGTGTGTGTGTTACTTCACTCACCTGTGTGTGTGTGTGTGTTACTTCACTCACCTGTGTGTGTGTGTTACTTCACTCACCTGTGTGTGTGTTACTTCACTCACCTGTGTGTGTGTGTGTGTGTGTGTTACTTCACTCACCTGTGTGTGTGTGTTACTTCACTCACCTGTGTGTGTGTTACTTCACTCACCTGTGTGTGTGTGTTACTTCACTCACCTGTGTGTGTGTGTTACTTCACTCACCTGTGTGTGTGTTACTTCACTCACCTGTGTGTGTGTGTTACTTCACTCACCTGTGTGTGTGTGTTACTTCACTCACCTGTGTGTGTGTGTGTGTGTGTGTTACTTCACTCACCTGTGTGTGTGTGTGTGTGTGTTACTTCACTCACCTGTGTGTGTGTGTGTGTTACTTCACTCACCTGTGTGTGTGTGTGTGTTACTTCACTCACCTGTGTGTGTGTGTTACTTCACTCACCTGTGTGTGTGTGTTACTTCACTCACCTGTGTGTGTGTGTGTGTGTGTGTGTGTTACTTCACTCACCTGTGTGTGTGTGTTACTTCACTCACCTGTGTGTGTGTGTTACTTCACTCACCTGTGTGTGTGTGTTACTTCACTCACCTGTGTGTGTGTGTGTGTGTGTGTGTTACTTCACTCACCTGTGTGTGTGTGTGTGTGTTACTTCACTCACCTGTGTGTGTGTGTGTGTGTGTGTGTGTGTGTGTGTGTGTGTGTGTGTGTGTGTGTGTGTGTGTGTGTGTGTATCTCCCCTCTCCCGTGCAGCAAGAGTCCGAGGCGGCGCTGCGTAAGGCCCAGTGGACCCAGACCCAGAGGACAGACGAGTACCAGAAGGCCCAGTCGTCAGCCAGCCGCTCCCAGGAGGAACAGCCCAGACAGCTGGAGAAGAAGAGGAAACTGGAGGAGGAAGCGCTACAGAAGGTATGGAGGAAGGCCTGATTATTTTTATTTTTTTTACTCCATTTAACTGTAGTCAATAGGCTATGCTTGATTGTCCAATTAGAAAATCTGTTATGTTAACTTCCTTGCTCAAGGGCCCAGCAGCAGTAGGTGAATCTGACCCATTTGCCAGGTCTCTCCCGCTATATATCTCTCCTCCCTGTGTCTCAGGCTGAGGATGTGAAGGACCAGTATAGACTGTGTTATTCCTCTCCTCTCTCCCTGTCTCCCAGGCTGAGGATGTGAAGGACCAGTATAGACTGTGTTATTCCTCTCCTCTCTCCCTGTCTCTCAGGCTGAGGATGTGAAGGACCAGTATAGACTGTGTTATTCCTCTCCTCTCTCCCTGTCTCCCAGGCTGAGGATGTGAAGGACCAGTATAGACTGTGTTATTCCTCTCCTCTCTCCCTGTCTCCCAGGCTGAGGATGCGAGGGACCACTACAAATCGTGTGTAGCTGATGCAGAAGTCAGGAGGGCAGAGCTGGCCAGCACCAAGACAGTCATCCTCACTCAGATCAGAGAACTGCTGGCTCAGTGTGACCTCACACTCAAAGCTGTGAGTTGTAATCCACAGGATGTAGTTATTGATGGATCAGAACCTCACCATTCTCATGATCATTGCAACTCCACGAGGTGAGATCTTGCATGGAGCCCCAGGCCGAGGGATATTGACAGTTATTTTGTGTTTCTTCCATTTGCGAATAATCACACCAACTGTTGTCACCTTCTCACCAAGCTGCTTGGCGATGGTCTTGTAGCCCATTCCAGCCTTGTGTAGGTCTACAATCTTGTCCCTGACATCCTTGGAGAGCTCTTTGGTCTTGGCCATGGTGGAGAGTTTGGAATCTGATTGATTGATTGCTTCTGTGGACAGGTGTCTTTTATACAGGTAACAAACTGAGATTCGGAGCACTCCCTTTAAGAGTGTGCTCCTAATCTCAGCTCGTTACCTGTATAAAAGACACCTGGGAGCCAGAAATCTTTCTGATTGAGAGGGGGTCAAATACTTATTTCCCTCATTAAAATGCAAATCAATTTATAACATTTTTGACATGCGTTTTTCTGGATTTCTTTGTTGTTATTCTGCCTCTCACTGTTCAAATAAACCTACCATTAAAATTATAGACTTATAATTTCTTTGTCAGTGGGCAAACGTACAAAATCAGCAGGGGATCAAATACTTTTTTCCCTCACTGTAGTTATTGATGGTTCAGGGTTCAGGGACCGTACACAACATGAGCATAGCGCCAGAGTTTGGGTGACTTATTGACTTGACTTTCTCTCTCTAACTGTATATCCCCTTCCCTCCAGGTGACAGTCAACTGGTTCCAGCTGCAGCAGGCCCAGACCGTGTCTCTCCCCGTCCACTACCAGGCCCTGTGTGAGAACGCTAAAATGTACGAGCCTGGACAGAGATACGCTGAGTTTGTCAGAAATCTACCCAAAGATCAGATACACATGGAGTCCTTCTCCATTGATGGACGGTAAGTCAATAACACTTCCTTATACAGGCTGTGGTTTATATAGGTTGTCACCCAACTGGTACCCTTTTCCCTTTGAAGTGCACTACTTTTGTCCAGGGCCCATAAAGGATTTTTCTTCTGCATAGAAAAGTATTGGGGCGGCCCGCCCAAGACACATTTTAAGGATGGTAAAAGGTTTTTAGTGAAAACTTAAACAACATAAACCAGATCTAAAGTATGTATAAAATATGATATTTATAAATGAGATCATCTTTGAGAACTATCAATCACCAAAATAAAAGCTAGACAGTCAGGGAGAATCAAAAAAAATAATTTGCATTCAGGAAAATGCATTCAGGAATATTTTTGTCATGGAATGGGGATTTTGTTGTAAATGTTTGAGTCACTCAGAAAGCATAAGAACATGGCATTAGCTATGGCAAAAGATGTTGAAATCCAGGAAATTAGCTTTAAAAAGGCAAATTTTCTCTAAACCCTAATGCAAAAGGTGTGGAATTTCAGAACATTTTCTTTTTAAAACAGCAACGTTTTGTCTCTGCGACCCAGAGGAGGGCCTCTAAAATGTTTGGTCGGGACCGAGCCATTGGCCACGCCCACTGCCACGCCCCTGCCAATAGTAGTGCACTATATTATAGAGGCCTATCCTTACGTACTTCCTTCTAGAATAGTCTCATATCTCTCTAGCCTGGCAGAAACCACTCAGGAAGGATGAGTTAGGTGTCAGACAGACAAATATCTCTCAGGATCTTTGGAACTCACAAGCTCCTCCTGCACGGCAAGGTGGCAGTCCATGGAGTATTGAATAATACAAGCAAACAGTAATTTGGCCACCATTTTGGAACAACAACCAAAAGCAATGTTAGTTTTGTTTTTCAATCCTTGTTTTTGGTCAAGTAATAATGTTGATACAGGTGTTTTTGATTATAGTTTGATGTTTGCTAGAGACTAACCATCATGCTTTTAGTTTGACAGGTGGAGCTTTCTCTTGTAAACTTCTATCTTATGTACTGTAACCCTACTGTAGAAATCTGCTGACTGCTCAGAAAGAGGATAGCGAGTCAGGGTGGAGGCACGGCGAGTCAGGGTGAGGCACGGCGAGTCAGGGTGAGGCACGGCGAGTCAGGGTGGAGGCACGGCGAGTCAGGGTGGAGGCACGGCGAGTCAGGGTGAGGCACGGCGAGTCAGGGTGAGGCACGGCGAGTCAGGGTGAGAGAGGGTGTAAGATTCGGTGTGAGTTAAGGTGTCCGCATGCTTCCCGTCCAAAACACTTCAGAACAGTTATATTATGACAACATATTCTGACGTTTTTGTTTGTTTTAGGCCTTCGGGTTTTCTCTGCTCTTTGTGCGCACCTTTTTCTCTCGAGGGAAGCCGAAGTTCTGAAGCCGAAGTCTATGACCCTTCGTCTGTGATTGGTCAACAGAAGTGTTTGTTGTCATTCAAATATAAACGACTCGTTTTCATGCACATTTTTTCACTTGAGAAATACTGCACCAAACATCCTAGTTAGATGTAAAATTGTACGAATAAGATCACACCTGCAAAAACATAAAAATGAATGACAGATTTCTTGACTGATCTTTGGTTAAATCTGAGTAGATGGACAAACAGTATTTATTTTTATTTTTTTTCATTTTTCAAGCGAAGGTCTTTACAAACGAGCACACTCGTACGATTCGCCTAGCCGAATCGCCAGCCGAAACGAAACATGCGGGAAGCCTTAATAAGGGAGACGCGGGAGGGAGATGTTAAGAGCCAAAGTGTGATGGGAGACTGAATGACAGTCTGACTCTTTCAGAGGGACATTTAGGGAGAGAGAAAGTTTGTAAGAGGAAAAAGTGTGCGTTGAATTCATGCCCTTCCTGAGGAAATATCTGTGGCGAGCGCTGAATGCAGCAGAGGAGATTGTGAGCGTGAGATTCTCCCTGTGCTTTTTAAACGAGCACAAAAGTGTTGCCTCGTGAGAGTCTTTTTAAAAAAAAATTATCAGCTAACCTCTGCTCTGCTCACTGTTCTATGCAGTGGTTGTTGTTAACACCTTCAGCCACTGATTCACAATCACTTTCATCATTTAGACTAGATTCAGAGTAGGCTTCATGCTGTCCTCATCCCCGTGTGGTTGCTGCTGCCAGCATGTAAACCAGGGAAGTCCTCATCCCCGTGTTGTTGCTGCTGCCAGCATGTAAACCAGGGAAGTCTCAAGCAAGGGATTGTCTCAAAAATGGGAGTTAAGCTTGCGCTTCGAGTTAGTGTTCAAAAATATTGACTGTGTCTCTGTCTCCCCCGTCCAGGTTTGCTTTGTTCAGCAAGCGTTCGCTGGGCAGCACCAGTTCCCATGGTAACTTGTCCCAGGTGTCCCTGACCTCCGATGACGTCCTGAGTGGGGACGAGGTGGATAGTCCCTTGGGGTCGCGACCTGGGAAGAGGTCCAACAGCGCCACAGACATACAAGGTAGAGTCAGACAGACATAAAAGTACACAGTCAGACATGCATACAAGGTACAGTAGTATAGTACAACACAGTATAGTACACCAGTAGTACAGTGCTGTAAAAAAAAAGATCTGGGGACCCATGCCAAATCTTTTCAGTCTCCTGAGCGGGAAAAGGTGTGGTCTCTGACCTCCCTATAGGCTGGCTCATCGTTGTTGGTGATCAGGCCTACTATGGTGAGGGCACTACCACTGTTGTGTCATCAGCAATCTTAATGATAGTGTTGGAGTCATGCCTGGCCACGCAGTCGTGGGTGGACAGGGAATACAGGAGGGGACTAAGTACACACCCCTTAGGGGCCCCAGTGTTGAGGATCAGCATGGCAGACGTGTTGTTACCTACCCTCACCACCTGGGGGCGGCCCGTCAGGAAGTCCAGGATCCAGTTGCCGAGGGAGGTGTTTAGTCCCTGGGTCCTTAGCTTATTGATGAGCTTTGAGGGCACTATGGTGTTGAACACTGAGCTGTAGTCAATGAACAGCATTCTCACATAGGTGTTCATTATTTCCAGGTGGGATTGAGATTGTGTGGAGTACACCAGTATAATACAGCACAGTATAATAGTTTTGTAGTACAGTACACTGTAGTATAATATATTAGTCCAGTATACCAGTGGTACAGTGTAGTATATTAGTGTGGTGGAGTACACCGTTAGTGTGGTGTGTGTGTGTGTGTGTGTGTGTGTGTGTGTGTGTGTGTGTGTGTGTGTGTGTGTGTGTGTGTGTGTATAGATGTGTATATATAAATATATGTATATATAGTGGTGTGTGTGTGTGTGTGTGTGTATATATGTGTATATATATATATGTATATATACTTGGTGTGTGTGTATATATAGTGGTGTGTGTGTGTGTATGTGTATATATATATATATATATATGTATGTATGTGTGTGTGTGTATATATAGTGGTATGACAAGCTGAATCGCCTGCTGGGGTCACAGAGTTGACTGAACTGATCTGAAGCCGAAGATCTCTAGGAGCCAGGCTACTTTTATAATTTTTTTTACCAATACCAGATGTCCCAGTAAAGCCTCTATGATGGCAGCCAGCCAGTTGGCCCAGAGCAGGTGAGGGTAGACAATGTGACCTGTTCATAACTCGATTGCCCAATCACAAATGATCACCTAACCCCCAGACGCTCTTATCCAGAGCGACTTAGTTAGTGGATTAATCTTAAACTAGCTAGGTGAGACATTTCTCCTCATTTTTAAAGTAGCTATCAGCAAAGTCAGAGCTAGTAGGAAAAGACAAGTGAGACAGACAAGATCTTATGATCTTAGAGTATCTGAGAAGTATTGGGTTCCCGAAGTAGCGCAGTGGTCTCAAGGTACTGCATCTCAGTGCTAGATGCGTCACTACAGTTCCTGATTCGATTCCAGCCTGTATCACATGCGGCTGTGATTGGGAGTCCCATAGGGCGGCGCACAATTGGCCCAGTGTCGTCCTGATTTGGCCGGTGTTGGCCGTCATTGTAAATAACAATTTGTAACAATAACAACTTGCCTAGTTAAATAAAGGTTAAATAAAAAGAAATGCAGTATGGGAGCTCTACCTTGGGAAATGTTGGATCCATGGACTCCCCTCCGCCAGCCCGGGGAGCATGTAGCCCCATCAGTGCTACGGTTCATTATTATTTACCCATGGTTCATTATCCCAACAAACATGACCCCATTTGCCCCATGTGGGTATTTGGTGGGCAGGGTAGACGGGCTAGCCCACACCAGTCCAACACGGGCCAGCGCCCCGCCCCCAACACGGGCCAGCGCCCCGCCCCCAACACGGGCCAGCGCCCCGCCCCCAACACGGGCCAGCGCCCCGCCCCCAACACGGGCCAGCGCCCCGCCCCCAACACGGGCCAGCTGCTTCATAATGTAGAGGAGGGGTGTCATTAGAATCTTTGTGGTCATGGTTTTAAGTTAAAAACAGAATGTAAGATAAAAAAAATTGCTGACACCATTTAATCCGATGAGAGTTGACGAACTTTAAAGCCAAATATCTCAGAATATATATTTTTCTTCAGATTAATCCCTGTAGTTCTGAGGTCACAAGTTATTTTTGATTTAACCGTTACTGTGACATTCCAGTTGATCTTGTACACTGCCAATAAGGAAGTTAGTCAAAAATGACTTTGAAGTGCATGTGACCAATATGAGAAACTTTTGAAGTGTAACAGGCAGCTGATCCTAAAGGGTGGGTTTATTTCAGGAGAAGTGAAGCCAACCGCTTTGGCTCAATAGCTCCACATTGGCCAATATTTTTGCCCACAATCGTGCCAATGTGGACATGTTTGCTGAGTATAATACTGTGTGTATATATAAGCTGTTAAAAAAAAGTGATAGTTATCTGTCATGTTCTAGCAAATGTGTATGTTTATCAATTCACTAAAAACAATTCTACAGAAAAAGAGAATGGTCTGATCTAAACAATGAGTTTTTTTTCACTGAGTTAAATGACGTTGCTATTTTTTAATGTGAGTTTTGAGGAAGTTTTTTTTTACTTCCTGTTGTCAGGTGACTTTAAACGCAGACTACCCAGAACCCCCTCCACTGGCACCATGTCCTCAGCAGACGACCTGGACGAGAGACAACCACCCTCAGACAACGGTAAAAGCGAGTCAGTCAGTCAGTCAGTCTAAAGAGACAAGGTCTGAAGTTGTTTTGGTGTGTCTGCTTGCATGTGCCTGTGTGTATCTCTGCATGTAACCCTCAGACCAAATGTTTTTTACTCTGGGCACAGCTGTAGTGAATGAGATGAGGTGTGTTGGTTTTGGCTTGCGTCCCCCAGCTAGCTAGTTCCTGTCTTTAGCCTGACCTCTCTCTCTCTCTACAGGAGAATGTGTTATTTTTATTTTTTTATCAACTCTTTGTTGTTCGAGGCATCAGGGGCTCTGCACAGGTTTTAACCAACTCAATACAACTCTAATTCTGTGCTTTATTATTGTGGATTTTCTGGTTTAAGGAAAGGATCTGATTAGACCAATATAGGTTGTTGTAATACTTGTGTAATTTACACAAGCTATTGTGTGTGTGTGTGTGTATCTCATTATTGTGTGAAGATTAGCAGAAGTGATATGGCCCATTTGTTTACAGACAGTTCTATTTCTAAGGACTCTTGATCTGTAAAAATATAATACTGAGATCCTCTCTCTCTCTCTCTCTCTCCCCTCAGGTCTGGGTGAGATGGTGACCGAGGCAGACGCTTCCCCTGGTCCGTTTCGTAACGCCCAGATGTCCAAGGCGTCTCAGACACACAAGCTGAGGAAACTCCGAGCGCCGTCTAAGTGCAGGGAGTGTGACAGTCTGGTGGTGTTCCACGGAGCCGAATGTGAAGAGGTAGAAATAAACCGATAGCACACACAAGCTCCGGGGGGAGGGGTTGCTGCTGGGGGGATGCTGGGGATGCTGGAGGGGGCTGGGGATGCTGGAGGGGGCTGGGGATCCTGGAGGGGGCTGGGGATGCTGGAGGGGGCTGGGGGTGCTGGGGGGGCTACTGGCTAGGGCTGCTGGGGTGACTAGTGGCTAAGGCTGCTAGGGGGACTAGTGGCTAGGGCTGCTAGGGGGGGCTAGTGGCTAAGGCTGCTAGGAGGACTAGTGGCTAGGGCTGCTAGGGGGGGCTAGTGGCTAGGGCTGCTAGGAGGGCTGCTGGGGGGGCTGCTGGCTAGGGCTGCTGGCTAGGGCTGCTGGCTAGGGCTGCTGGGAACGCTGCTAGCTAGGGCTGCTGGGGGGCTGCTGGCTAGGGCTGCTGGGGGGCTGCTGGCTAGGGCTGCTGGGGTGACTAGTGGCTAGGGCTGCTAGGGAGGACTAGTGGCTAGGGCTGCTAGGGGGGACTAGTGGCTAGGGCTGCTAGGGGGGACTAGTGGCTATGGCTGCTAGGGGGACTAGTGGCTAGGGCTGCTAGGGAGGACTAGTGGCTAGGGCTGCTGGGGAATGCTGGCTAGGGCTGCTAGGGGGGGCTACTGGCTAGGGCTGCTGGGGGGACTACTGGCTAGGGCTGCTAGGGAGGACTAGTGGCTATGGCTGCTAGGGGGGGCTGCTGGTTAGGGCAGCTGGGATGCTGCTGGCTAATGCTGCTGGGGCGCTGCTGGCTAGGGCTGCTAGGTGGGGGCTAGTGGCTAGGGCTGCTAGGGAGGACTAGTGGGGGGGCTGCTGGGGACTGCTGGCTAGGGCTGCTGGCTAGGGCTGCTGGGGGGCTGCTGGCTAGTGCTGCTGGGGGCGCTGCTGGCTAGGGCTGCTGGGGTGACTACTGGCTACGGCTGCTAGGGGGGGCTAGTGGCTAGGGCTGCTAGGGGGGCTACTGGCTAGGGCTGCTGGAGGGCTGCTGGCTAGTGCTGCTGGGGGCGCTGCTGGCTAGGGCTGCTGGGGTGACTACTGGCTAGGGCTGCTAGGGGGGGCTAGTGGCTAGGGCTGCTAGGGGGGGCTACTGGCTAGGGCTGCTAGGGAGGACTAGTGGCTAGGGCTGCTAGGAAGGACTAGTGGCTAGGGATGCTAGGGATGACTAGTGGCTAGGGCTGCTGGGGGGACTAGTGGCTAGGGCTGCTAGGGGGGACTAGTGGCTAGGGCTGCTGGGGGGGACTAGTGGCTAGGGCTGCTAGGGGGACTAGTGGCTAGGGCTGCTGGGGAGGACTAGTGGCTAGGGCTGCTAGGGGGGACTAGTGGCTAGGGCTGCTAGGGGGACTAGTGGCTAGGGCTGCTGGGGGGGCTGCTGGCTAGGGCTGCTAGGGGGGCTACTGGGGCTCAAAGTAGAAGATATAAATAATCTATGCTCCAAAGTGTGGTTTGTACCAGTCACCTTCCCCATGTCTCTCCCCGTCTCCTGTCTCAGTGCTCCCTGGCCTGTCATAAGAAGTGTCTGGAGACTCTGGCCATCCAGTGTGGTCATAAGAAGCTGCAGGGAAGATTACATCTGTTTGGGATAGACTTTACCCAGGCAGCTAAGAACAGCCCAGACGGGATCCCCTTCATCATCAGGAAGTGTACCTCTGAGATTGAGGGCAGAGCACTCAACCTCAAGGTAAAAACAAGGTTAGAAACAAGAGAGAGAGAGAGAGAAAACAGCCTGCAGTCTAACTTTGATTTCTAAATGTGAGGTAAAATAATGTAGGGAAGTTAGCTAGCGCTCAGGACATCTTCCTTCATAATGGGCATCTGCAATAGCAGCTGTTTCTTCATCCTGGTCCTGGGGACCATAAAAGGGGTTCACATTTTAGTTGTTGCCCTAGCAATACACTAACAATTCCACTAATCAACTCGTCAAACATTTTTGATGGTTTTGAATCAGGTGTGTGTAGTGCTCGGTCAACAACTAAAATGTGAACCCTTTACGTCCCCAGGACCAGCATTAAGAAACACTATGTTAGAGCAATGACTATCTGTCCAGGGTATCTGTGATGGTATCTGTCCAGGGTATCTGTGATGGTATCTGTCCAGGGTATCTGTGATGGTATCTGTCCAGGGTATCTGTGATGGTATCTGTCCAGGGTATATGTGATGGTATCTTTCCAGGGTATATGTGATGGTATCTGTCCAGGGTATATGTGATGGTATCTGTCCAGGGTATATGTGATGGTATCTGTCCAGGGTATATGTGATGGTATCTGTCCAGGGTATATGTGATGGTATCTGTCCAGGGTATATGTGATGGTATCTGTCCAGGGTATATTTGATGGTATCTGTCCAGGGTATATGTGATGGTATCTTTCCAGGGTATATGTGATGGTATCTGTCCAGGGTATATGTGATGGTATCTGTCCAGGGTATGTGTGATGGTATCTGTTCAGGGTATGTGTGATGGTATGCGTGATGGTTTATGTCCAGGGATTGTGTGATGGTATCTGGCTTGGGTATTCGTGATGGTATCTGGCCAGGGTATATGTGAGGGTATCTGGCCAGGGTATATGTGATGGTATTTGTGATGGTATCTTGTCAGGGTATCTGTGATGGTTTCTGTCCAGGGTATCTGTGATGGTATCTGTCCAGGGTATGCGTGATGGTATCTGTCCAGGGTATTTGTGATGGTATCTGGCCAGGGTATATGTGCCTGACGGTATCTGTCATGGCTGTGGTGTTGATGAGCTGGTATATTGTGTGTTCTTGTCCAGGGAATCTACCGTGTGAACGGGGCTAAGTCTCGTGTGGAGAAGCTGTGTCAGGCGTTTGAGAACGGCAAGGACCTGGTTGAGCTCTCTGACCTCTCACCCCACGACATCGGCAACGTGCTCAAACTCTACCTGAGACAGGTGGGACAGTCTAAATTCAAATGGGGATAAAGAGCATCCTTGTTTTACACCGCTAAATCATTCTAATATAATAATGTACAACACATTTCCCAAAGATATTGATTGATTACTTGATTGATTTTATATCTTCTGTAGTTACCAGAGCCGCTGATCCTGTACCGTTACTATAATGACTTCATCGGATTGGCCAAGGAGAGCCAGAGGGTAATCGTCGAAGAGAAGGCTGCAGCCAGGGCCCTCCAGGACCAGGGGCGGCCAGGGGGAGAACAACCCCGACCAGGAGGCACCCAGCCTGGGGTAGAGGGAGAGCAGCCTCCCCTGAGAACCAGCCAGCCTGGAGGAGACCAGCCCAGTATCAAACTCAATCGAGTCATCTTTAAGATTAGAGACCTGTTACGACAGCTACCTCCTGCAAACTACAAGACCCTACGCTTCCTCGTCGCACACCTACACAGGTAAGAGATGGGTATATACATGCACACCTACACACTACAGAAGCCTTTCTTCATAGCTCACCTACACACTACAGAAGCCTTTCTTCATAGCTCACCTACACACTACAGAAGCCTTTCTTCATAGCTCACCTACACACTACAGAAGTCTTTCCTCATAGCTCACCTACACACTACAGAAGCCTTTCTTCATAGCTCACCTACACAGGTAAGATATGGGTAGAAATGCATGCACAAAGGCACACACACACCAAACCAAGGTTATTGTAGTTTTGTGTTTTTATATTTGTTTGTATTTCTAATCGTTTTAGTTTTTAATTCCAAGTTTTAGTTTGTTAGTTTTCTGACTTGATTTACTAGTTTTATTTTTAGTTTTGATAAAAATATTCCTATTTCATTTTGTTCTATAATTTAATTTCAGTTGTTGTGTTAGACAGAAAGTAGCTTCTGCATGGGAGGTTCGGAGTAATTTATGTGTTTTGGGGAGGATGTCGGATTCTCTTGGACATTTCCCGATGCAAAACCTTTGCAGTGGTTTTAGTGAAGGTAGATGATGTAAACTAGTCACTTGCAAAATGTACCTAATTAGAAATAACTTCTGCGTTCTCCCTCTAACTAGCTAGCTACTAGTTTGTGTCTGCCGGGGATGTTGACGCTAGGGTAGCAAGGTGATAAGGCCGTGACGTCACTGGATAAGGCAGTGACTCGCTTCCCTGTTCCATTAGAGATGTATAAGAGATCATTATATGGAAATAACCCGTTTTTGCTATTGAGGGCTTCCACCATTTTTAAAGTAGTCAACTGGGTGGGGGTTTCCTATGGGTTGAGAGT
Organism: Salmo trutta; assembly: GCF_901001165.1. Taxonomy (NCBI): domain Eukaryota; kingdom Metazoa; phylum Chordata; class Actinopteri; order Salmoniformes; family Salmonidae; genus Salmo; species Salmo trutta. Next base: position 40,161,597 of record NC_042987.1, on the reverse strand, counting down.
GATAAGCCAATGATCAGAGAACATTGTCTTCTTCAAGTTGGTTGAAGCCAAGTTTGTAAATGTCTTTAAGCTATATCACCGCCATCTAGTGGCTACAATAAATTAATGACACAAGATTTGGTTTAGTCCTCCAGCACTGCAGGCGACAGTATGTCACCAATATTAGTTTTAGACTTTTTCAAACATAAAAATAAGGAAATGTACTTATTTTTAAAGGTAGTCTCAGTGGTGTTGTCATAATGGCACAGATACAATGTTGCAATCTCAATATATATCTATGCCCTGTTCTGACTGACGGCAGGAACTTGTGCAGACAAGACGTGCATGCTGGAACCATAGAGATATATAGAGGACTCTAGTGCCCAAAGCCAGTTTTAGCATGGGCTGCACCATTGAAGACTTTCACCATTTTGAAGTAGTCAACTGGGTGGGACTTCTTATGGGTTAAGGAAGGATCACATAATTCCATCCAGGTCATCAGGAGGGATCAGCCAATGAAATATACTGGTGAGAAAACTTTCCATAACTGTAGATGGCAGTAAATCACTAACCTTGGCTTTATAGCTGTTCAGACAACACCCTCCAGGTGGCAGTGTGCACCCTTTCAGGTTTGTTTACCAACTCATAGAAGTTGTAGGAAAATAAAAATGGGCTACTTCAAAATGGAGATTGCCTTAATAGCCATAATCTCGCCCACCAGCCTCTGTCGAACGGGACTCGACTGGGAGCCAATGGCAGGAGTGGATAAAACAACCGATGGTTTTAATTGGCTGATCTCTCTCTGTCCATCAATATCGAGCTCAACCCTTAGAACTTCCCCCTTAGTGTGCTGCATCCAGGGGCCAGTATAGTTTTAATTGGCTGATCGCTCTGTCCATCACTGTCTAGGACAACCCTTAGCCTCTTACATCTAGACGTTCCGCTAGCGGAACACCTGCTCCAATATCCAATGATGGGCGTGGCGCGAAATACAAACTCCTCGAAAATCCGAAAACTTCAATTTTTCAAACATATGACTATTTTACACCATTTTAAAGACAACTCTCCTTTATCTAACCACACTGTCCGATTTCAAAAAGGCTTTACAGCGAAAGCAAAACATTAGATTATGTCAGCAGAGTACCCAGCCAGAAATAATCAGACACCCATTTTTCAAGCTAGCATATAATGTCACAAAAAACAAAACCACAGCTAAATGCAGCACTAACCTTTGATGATCTTCATCAGATGACACTCCTAGGACATTATGTTATACAATACATGCATGTTTTGTTCAATCAAGTTCATATTTATATCAAAAAACAGCTTTTTACATTAGCATGTGACGTTCAGAACTAGCATTCCCACCGAACACTTCCGGTGAATTTACTAAATTACTCACGATAAACGTTCACAAAAAAACATAACAATTATTTTAAGAATTATAGATACAGAACTCCTTTATGCAATCGCGGTGTCCGATTTTAAAATAGCTTTTCGGTGAAAGCACATTTTGCAATATTCTGAGTAGATAGCCCGGCCATCATGGCTAGCTATTTTGACACCCACCAAGTTTGGTACTCACAAAACTCAGATTTACTATAAGAAAAATTGCATTACCTTTGCTGTTCTTCGTCAGAATGCACTCCCAGGACTTCTACTTCATCACCCAATGTTGTTTTGGTTCCAAATAATCCATAGTTATATCCAAATAGCGGCGTTTTGTTGTGCGTTCAAGACACTATCCGAAGGGTAACGAAGGGTGACGCGCCCGGCGCATATCGTGACAAAAAATTTCAAAATATTCCATTACTGTACTTCGAAGCATGTCAAACGCTGTTTAAAATCAATTTTTATGCGATTTTTCTCGTAAAATAGCGATAATATTCCGACCGGGAGTCGTTGTTTTCGTTCAAAGACTGAAAATGTAAACATGGAGTCGTCTCGTGCACGAACGCCCCCGTCTCATTGTTCTCAGATTGACCACTTACCAAATGCGCTACTGTTTTTCAGCCAGAGACTGCAAAGTCATCATTCAACGTTCTGGCGCCTTCTGAGAGCCTATGGGAGCAGTAGAAAGTGTCACGTTACAGCAGAGATCCTTTGTTTTGGATAGAGATGGCAAAGAAGGCCAAGAAATGGTCAGACAGGGTACTTCCTGTACAGAATCTTCTCAGGTTTTGGCCTGCCATTTGAGTTCTGTTATACTCACAGACACCATTCAAACAGTTTTAGAAACTTTGGAGTGTTTTCTATCCAAAGCTAATAATTATATGCATATTATAGTTTCTGGGCAGGAATAATAACCAGATTAAATCGGGTACGTTTTTTATCCGGCCGTGAAAATACTGCCCCCTATCCATAACAAGTTAGAACCTCCCCTTTAGTGTGCTGTATCCAGGGGCCAGTATAGTTTTAATTGGCTGATCGCTCTGTCCATCACTATCTAGGACAACCCTTAGAACCTCCCCTTTAGTGTGCTGCATCCAGGGGCCAGTATGGTTTTGTGTTTGTGTGCAACTCGGTTAGCTCGTGCAATATGAATATTGTCTTTCTCGATAATAAACTTCCTATTCTCGCCAATTCACAGCAGCGTTTGTGGTAGAGTCCAACACTTTTTCACAAACTGCCAGTGGCAAGACATCTCCCACAGAGATGGGTCCAACTCGCTCCTCCAGTTCTTTACAGTAGTCGTAGCGTTCTGAATCGTTGCCATTGGTGCTGAAAAGACAGAGCTTGCACTTTTTACTGGGATAGTGTTCTGCACAACCACGACATCATTCTGCCTTGGATGGCATGTCTTACCTTTTTCTATTTGAAGACGGTGTACATCGGGTTACAGGACGACTAGCAAGAGTTATGCTGACTAACTATTAGTATGAACGGTGATATTGAAGATGGTTTAGTAGTTTAGAAACTCTGGGGCCAGGTGTTCCTGCTACCTCAGTGGTTTAGAAACTCTGGGTCCAGGTGTTCCTGCTACCTCAGTAGTTTAGAAACTCTGGGTCCAGGTGTTCCTGCTACCTCAGTGGTTCAGTGGTTTAGAAACTCTGGGGCCAGGTGTTCCTGCTACCTCAGTAGTTTAGAAACTCTGGGTCCAGGTCTTCCTGCTACCTCAGTGGTTCAGTAGTTTAGAAACTCTGGGGCCAGGTGTTCCTGCTACCTCAGTAGTTTAGAAACTCTGGGGCCAGGTGTTCCTGCTACCTCAGTGGTTCAGTGGTTTACAAACTCTGGGGCCAGGTGTTCCTGCTACCTCAGTGGTTTAGAAACTCTGGGTCCAGGTGTTCCTGCTACCTCAGTGGTTCAGGGGTTTACAAACTCTGGGGCCAGGTGTTCCTGCTACCTCAGTGGTTCAGTAGTTTAGAAACTCTGGGGCCAGGTGTTCCTGCTACCTCAGTGGTTCAGTAGTTTAGAAACTCTGGGGCCAGGTGTTCCTGCTACCTCAGTAGTTTAGAAACTCTGGGGCCAGGTGTTCCTGCTACCTCAGTAGTTTAGAAACTCTGGGTCCAGGTGTTCCTGCTACCTCAGTAGTTTAGAAACACTGGGGCCAGGTGTTCCTGCTACCTCAGTAGTTTAGAAACACTGGGGCCAGGTGTTCCTGCTACCTCAGTGGTTCAGGGGTTTACAAACTCTGGGGCCAGGTGTTCCTGCTACCTCAGTGGTTCAGGGGTTTACAAACTCTGGGGCCAGGTGTTCCTGCTACCTCAGTGGTTCAGTAGTTTAGAAACTCTGGGTCCAGGTGTTCCTGCTACCTCAGTGGTTCAGGGGTTTACAAACTCTGGGTCCAGGTGTTCCTGCTACCTCAGTGGTTCAGTAGTTTAGAAACTCTGGGGCCAGGTGTTCCTGCTACCTCAGTAGTTTAGAAACTCTGGGGCCAGGTGTTCCTGCTACCTCAGTAGTTTACAAACTCTGGGTCCAGGTGTTCCTGCTACCTCAGTGGTTCAGTAGTTTAGAAACTCTGGGTCCAGGTGTTCCTGCTACCTCAGTGGTTCAGTGGTTTAGAAACACTGGGGCCAGGTGTTCCTGCTACCTCAGTGGTTTAGAAACTCTGGGGCCAGGTGTTCCTGCTACCTCAGTGGTTTAGAAACTCTGGGGCCAGGTGTTCCTGCTACCTCAGGGGTTTAGAAACTCTGGGGCCAGGTGTTCCTGCTACCTCAGTGGTTTAGAAACTCTGCGTCCAGGTGTTCCTGCTACCTCAGGGGTTTACAAACTCTGGGGCCAGGTGTTCCTGCTACCTCAGTGGTTTAGTAGTTTAGAAACTCTGGGGCCAGGTGTTCCTGCTACCTCAGGGGTTTACAAACTCTGGGTCCAGGTGTTCCTGCTACCTCAGTGGTTCAGTAGTTTAGAAACTCTGGGTCCAGGTGTTCCTGCTACCTCAGTGGTTCAGTAGTTTAGAAACTCTGGGTCCAGGTGTTCCTGCTACCTCAGGGGTTTAGAAACTCTGGGGCCAGGTGTTCCTGCTACCTCAGTAGTTTAGAAACTCTGGGTCCAGGTGTTCCTGCTACCTCAGTGGTTCAGTGGTTTAGAAACTCTGGGTCCAGGTGTTCCTGCTACCTCAGTAGTTTAGAAACTCTGGGTCCAGGTGTTCCTGCTACCTCAGGGGTTTACAAACTCTGGGGCCAGGTGTTCCTGCTACCTCAGGGGTTTAGAAACTCTGGGTCCAGGTGTTCCTGCTACCTCAGGGGTTTACAAACTCTGGGGCCAGGTGTTCCTGCTACCTCAGTGGTTCAGTGGTTTAGAAACTCTGGGGCCATGTATTCCTGCTACCTCAGTGGTTTACAAACTCTGGGTCCAGGTGTTCCTGCTACCTCAGTGGTTTAGAAACTCTGGGGCCAGGTGTTCCTGCTACCTCAGTGGTTTAGAAACTCTGGGGCCAGGTGTTCCTGCTACCTCAGTGGTTTAGAAACTCTGGGTCCAGGTGTTCCTGCTACCTCAGTGGTTCAGTAGTTTAGAAACTCTGGGTCCAGGTGTTCCTGCTACCTCAGGTTCCAGGGAATTATTTCCGTGGTGCGCCATGAAACACTTTTCCGGCTCGATTTGGAGCCACGCCCCCATATTGGTGGGATTCGCTCAGAATTTGAATTGATTGTCATGTCACTCTGTAAATATAGGAACGGTGGGTTAACTGCCTTGTTCAGGGGCAGAACGACAGGTTTTTACCTTGTCAGCTCGGGGATTCAATCTTGCAACCTTACGGTTAACTAGTCCAACGCTCTAACCACCTGCTTTTCATTGCACTCCACGAGGAGCCTGCCTGTTACGCGAATGCAGTAAGAAGCCAAGGTAAGTTGGCTAGCTAGCATTAAACTTATCTTATAAAAAACAATCAATCAATCATAATCACTAGTTAACTACACATGGTTGATGATATTACTAGTTTATCTAGCCTGTCCTGCGTTGCATATAATCGATGAGGTGCGCATTCGCAAAAAAGGACTGTCATTGCTCCAACGTGTACCTAACCATAAACATCAATGTCTTTCTTAAAATCAATACACAAGTATATATTTTTAAACCTGCATATTTAGCTAAAATAAATCCAGGTTAGCAGGCAATATTAACCAGGTGAAATTGTGTCACTTCTCTTGCGTTCATTGCACGCAGAGTCAGGGTATATGCAACAGTTTGGGCCGCCTGGCTCGTTGCGAACTAATTTGCCAGAATTTTACGTAATTATGACATAACATTGAAGGTTGTGCAATGTAACAGCAATATTTAGACTTAGGGATGCCACCCGTTAGATAAAATACGGAACGGTTCCGTATTTTCACTGAAAGAAAAAAAAAAAACCTTTTTGTTTTTGAGATGATCGTTTCCGGATTCGACCAAAAAAAGAAAATGTAAAAAATATATTAATGACCTAAGGCCCGTATTTCTGTGTGTTATTATGTTATAATTAAGTCTATGATTTGATAGAGCAGTCTGACTGAGCGGTGGTAGGCACCAGCAGGCTCGTAAGCATTCATTCAAACAGCACTTTCGTGCATTTTGCCAGCAGCTCTTCGCAATTCTTCAAGCATTGCGCTGTTTATGACTTCAAGCCTATCAACTCCCAAGATTAGGCTGGTGTAACCGATGTGAAATGGCTAGTTAGTTAGCTGGGTGCGCGCTAATAGCATTTCAAACGTCACTCGCACTGAGACTTGGAGTAGTTGTTTCCCTTGCTCTGCATGGGTAATGCTGCTTCGAGGGTGGCTGTTGTCGATGTGTTCCTGGTTCGAGCCCAGGTAGGAGCGAGGAGAGGGACGGAAGCTATACTGTTACACTGGCAATACTAAAGTGCCTATAAGAACATCCAATAGTCAAAGGTATATGAAATCCAAATCGTATAGACAGAAATAGTCCTATAATTCCTATAATACACTGCCTTCAGAAGTATTCACACTCGTCGACTTTTTCAACATTTTGTTGTGTTACGTCCTGAATTTAAAATGGATTAATGTCAAAGTGGAATTATGTTTTTAGAAATGTAAATGAAAATATGAAATGTCTTGAATCAATAAGTGTTCAACCTCTTTGTCAAGGCAAGCCTAAATAAGTTCAGGAGTACAAATGTGCTTAACAAGTCACATAATAAGTTGCATAGACTCACTCTGTGTGCAATAATAGTGTTTAACATAATGTTTGAATGACTACTTCATCTCTGTACCCCACACATACAATTATCTGTAAGGTCCCTCAGTCGAGCAATGAATTTCGAACACAGATTCAACACAGGTGAGGAAGGAAACTGCTCAGGGATGTCACCATGAGGCCAATGGTGACTTTAAAACAGTTAGAGTTTAATGGCTGTGATAGGAGAACACTGAGGATGGATCAACAACATTGTAGTTACTCCACAATACTAACCTACATGACAGAGTGAAAAGGAAGCCTGTACAGAATGAAAATATTCCAAAACATGCATCCTCTTTGCAATCAGGCACTAAAGTGAAATTGCAAAAAATGTGTCAAAGAAATTAACTTTACAAAGTGTTGGGGGTGAATCCAACACAACACATCACTGAGTACTACTCTTCATATTTTCAAGCATAGTGGTGGCTGCATCACGTTATGGGTATGCTTGTCATCATGAAGGACTAAACAATTTTATACAAAACATTTGTAGAGCTATAAATTACTCAAACACACAGGCAAAATCCTAGAGGAAAACCTGTTTCAGTCTGCTTTCCACCAGACACTGGGAGATGAATTCACCTTTTCAGCAGGACAATAACCTAAAACACAAGGCCAAATCTACACTGGAGTTGCTTACACGACGATGTTGAATGTTTCTCGAGTGGCCGAGTTACAGTTTTGATTTAAATCGGCTTGAAAATCTATGGCAAGACCTGAAAATGGCTGTCAAGAAATGATCAACAATACAACTTGACAGAGCTTAAATATTTTTTTTGTGTAGAACACTATCCCAGTATGTAGATTGGTGAGGAAAAGGCTGTAATGTGGAATACATCAAGCATTATCCCTTTCTGACTGTATATAGTCGACACCAATCTCTCCCCTCCCCCAGAGACAGATATTAGGAAATCATATCCTTCATCTGTAAATATAATTTTATATATTATTATTCTTAATTATTCTTAATCTGTTAATATTGTATTAATATGTACCTCTTCTCTCAGAGTGACAGAGCAGGCGGAGGAAAACAAGATGACAGCCAGTAACCTGGGCATTATTTTCGGCCCTACGCTGGTCAAACCACGACAGACTGATGCAGAGGTTTCCCTGTCTTCTCTTGTTGATTACCCTTACCAGGTGAGCTCCTGTAAACTAACCCTACCAGGTGAGCTCCTGTAAACTAACCCTTACCAGGTGTGTACCTGGAGACTAACCCTTACCAGGTGAGCTCCTGTAAACTAACCCTACCAGGTGTGTACCTGGAGACTAACCCTACCAGGTGTGTACCTGGAGACTAACCCTTACCAGGTGTGTACCTGGAGACTAACCTTTACCAGGTGTGTACCTGGAGACTAACCCTACCAGGTGAGTTCCTGTAAACTAACCCTACCAGGTGTGTACCTGGAGACTAACCCTACCAGGTGTGTACCTGGAGACTAACCCTTACCAGGTGTGTACCTGGAGACTAACCCTTACCAGGTGTGTACCTGGAGACTAACCCTTACCAGGTGTGTACCTGGAGACTAACCTTTACCAGGTGTGTACCTGGAGACTAACCCTTACCAGGTGTGTACCTGGAGACTAACCCTTACCAGGTGTGTACCTGGAGACTAACCCTTACCAGGTGTGTACCTGGAGACTAACCCTTACCAGGTGTGTACCTGGAGACTAACCTTTACCAGGTGTGTACCTGGAGACTAACCTTTACCAGGTGTGTACCTGGAGACTAACCCTTACCAGGTGTGTACCTGGAGACTAACCCTTACCAGGTGTGTACCTGGAGACTAACCCTTACCAGGTGTGTACCTGGAGACTAACCCTTACCAGGTGTGTACCTGGAGACTTATCATTTCGTTATCCAGTCTATGACCGATCAATTACTCTTGTAATGAAAAGCACTGTATAAATGAAATGTGTTTCCTGTCACCTTTACAAATCAAAATGATCACCTTAGTTTTTTGCTCCTTTTATTTACTGATGACTTTTATCCTCCCAGGCACTGATGGTGGAGTTGCTGGTACGTCACTTCAAGATGATCTTTGACTTTGCCAGCTCCGTCTCCTCTTCCTCCTCACCCACCACCACCTCCACGGCGGACCAGACCTCCACCCGACTCACCCTTCAGGAGGAGCAGAGACTCAGCCGTCACTCCACCTCCCTGCTCGACATCAAGGAGGTGAGGAGGTCCAAGTGTCTTGAATGATTCAATCATTTCTACAAAGTCAGACCCATTGCAGAGGAGATGAACTGGAGTCTGAGGAAACACACATCACTTTAGGGGTTATTTATTATATTAATCAAAGGTGGCAATTGTACAGGACGGGTAAGGTTGTACGGGGCGGGTAAGGTTGTACGGGGCGGGTAAGGTTGTACGGGGCGGGTAAGGTTGTACGGGGCGGGTAAGGTTGTGCGGGGCGGGTAAGGTTGTGCGGGGCGGGTAAGGTTGTGCGGGGCGGGTAAGGTTGTGCGGGGCGGGTAAGGTTGTACGGGGCGGGTAAGGTTGTACGGGGCGGGTAAGGTTGTGCGGGGCGGGTAAGGTTGTACGGGGCGGGTAAGGTTGTACGGGGCGGGTAAGGTTGTATTTAACGATTGACCACCTTGATAAGAATCAATTGACTGTTTGGCTTTGTTGTGGTCCTTTGTCGTTCCTAATCCTTTTGCTTGTTTCCAAGCAGAGCACCAAAGTCTGCAAGAGACACTCGTCGGTCATCCCATCCTCTCATATCCTGGATGAGGTGAAGACAGGAAGGACAGGACCAGACAGGACAGGACCAGACAGAGAGTTAACAGCCCTGGAGAGACTCAACGGCGTTGGCTCTGCTACTGCTGGTGCTCCCAAGGTTTGTTTCTGAGTGAGATAGTCAGTTAGTTATGAAATGTATTTGACAGGTACAGTGCATATTAATCATCGTAGCAACATCAACAGGTTCAACGTCATCGCTAAAGTGTCGGAGTTAAGAATCAGCAACGAAGCTAATTTCTTTCTGTTCTGTCCCATAGGTGCAGAGGTCTACCCTTGTGTTTGGCCGTCCCAGCATCAACCTCTCCTCCTCTACCTCCTCTACGGCCCCTCGGGTCCAACTTCGCTCCCAGCGCTCTAGAATACTGTTCCGACCAATCAGCATGCCCTTGGAGCGCCAGCCCCTCCCCACCCCCTCCCAGGTCAACACCCATCACTTTAATCGTTTTTGTTTTAGGACAATATACTGGAATTGTCTTCTGATGGTTTTTAATGTTGTCTAGTATTGCTCTTTTTTACTGTGGCTGTAAGTATGATAAACCTACAGTATTTCCCTTCATGGGGATTAATAAAGTACAATCTCATCTCTCAGGTCGTTGAGAGAAACAGCCAGAACACCAACGACGCCGCCATGTTGGATCCTACCGCTGACTCCATCATGGAGTCGGCTGAGCCGGAGAAGGAAAAGCCTCGGATTGGTGAGGGGTCAAGGGTCAGTACCTATTTTATCACACCCTTCAATCCCCAGGCCGTGCAGCGTAGGACCTGGGACAGGAAGTACAAACACTACGATGTCACGCCACGCACCGCCATGATCGTGGCTAATTTACCGCCTGCCGGTACTGGCCCCGGAACACAGCCGACAGGGAAGCAGCCGACGATGTTGACACAACCGTCCATATCTGGGCCGATAAGCTCTGCTCTCCCATCCAGTGGTAGTGTCGACACCATATTCCCCAACAGCCCTTACACGTTGTCGGTGAAGGCTGGCCAGACGTCCAGAAGAGACAGAGAGGAGACTAAGGACAGGCCTAACTCTGCTGCTGGAGGTGGTGGGGAGACTAGAACCTCTACCAACTCCCCCATAGTGTTCAGACAACCAAGGAATCTGCAGCCTCCGCCCGGAACCTTCTACAAGCCTCCTTGTTCTTCATGCACGAGAGGCTGGCCATCATCAAGTACCTCTGGGACCTCTAGCCCCATCAATATGTCCCCAACTTCTACTGTTAAAACCTCTTCCCCGACTTCTCCTACTGCTAAAACCTCTTCCCCGACTTCTCCTACTGTTAAAACCTCTTCCCCGACTTCTCCTACTGTTAAAACCTCTTCCCCGACTTCTCCTACTGTTAAAACCTCTTCCCCGACTTCTCCTACTGTTAAAACCTCTTCCCCGACTTCTCCTACTGTTAAAACCTCTTCCCCGACTTCTCCTACTGTTAAAACCTCTTCCCCGACTTCTCCTACTGTTAAAACCTCTTCCCCGACTTCTCCTACTGTTAAAACCTCTTCCCCGACTTCTCCTACTGTTAAAACCTCTTCCCCGACTTCTCCTACAGTTAAAACCTCTTCCTCGACTTCTCCTACTGCTCTCCTCCTCGCTTCCTCCCATTCCTCCACCATTACTTTCTCCTCTACCCCTATGGTTACCACCGCCACCCTTCAGACCTCAAACCTTCCCATACACTGTCCACAGCACTCAGTGGACAGCTCTGTTAGCGTTGACCCTGAGGTTGAGACCTCCGCTGACCTTTCAGCTCCCCCCAGCAGCCCAGAGGACCTCGGCCCCACTGAGGCCAAACCGCTGCACCAAAGACTGAGACCTCGGCCCAAACCCAGCGCTCCCGGCAAGGCCCACTTTGTCTGAACAGTGACGTCATCACACGCAGCTGGGGACACAGAAAACAACGACAACAACATCGGCAAAAAACTGCCGTGATAATGGTCACGTTCCTGCCCGACGACATTGCAGACGTGTGCCAGATCTGACGACGCCTGAACAGGTACTACCAGCTAACCACGTCATATGATATAAGCCGTCTGATGCCCGACTGCACAGTCCGTGACGTGGCACACAACCATAGGCAGTCATTACTTTGCATCAACCAATCTCTTTCCTCCCTTTTGCGTGGCTCTAGGGAACAGGGGGGATTATTGGGGAAAACCCAACAGTGGCAGTCTTGAATTACTGTTGACGTCTGTCTGTAAGCAGGAAGTCTCCCCACTGTGGATGATGTCATATTGCCGAGTCTACTTTTACAGCCAAAAACCTTTTTTTTTATATATATATATATATATATATATATATATATATATATATATATATATGTGTGTGTCTGTAAATCATTTCTACAATGTGTATCTCTGTACCAGATTGTATATTGGGAAAAATAACTATTATTTTGATGTCATAAGGTGTGTGAAAGGTAGAACAGGAAAGTGTTACCTACATGTGTTTTAATATATTATAGTGTTGGGCCAGTAACCAAAAGGTTGCTGGATCGAATCCCCGAGCTGACATGGTAAAAATTTGTCGTTCTGCCTCTGAACAAGGCAGTTAACCCACTGTTCGCCAGGCGCTGAAGACGTGGATGTTGATTAAGGCAGCCCCTCCCCCCACCTCTCTTATTCAGAGGGGTTGGGTTAAATGCAGAAGACACATTTCAGTTGAATGCATTCAGTTGTACAACTTGACTATGTATCCCCCCTTTCTATGTTCTATAATGAAGTCAGAACAAACAAATGCATAAGCAGAGGCCGGTCCATCCTAATCAAATATACTTCTCAAAGCACTATACAGAATCCCACCATCTGCAATTCATTGAATTCTGTGTCAATATTGTGTCCTGGTCAACACTGCTTGTTACAGCTGTTGTCCTGGTCAACACTGCCTGTTACATGTGATGTCCTGGTCAACACTGACTGTTACATCTGTTGTCCTGGTCAACACTGACTGTTACATCTGTTGTCCTGGTCAACACTGCCTGTTACATGTGATGTCCTAGTCAACACTGCTTGTTACATCTGATGTCCTGGTCAACACTGCCTGTCACATCTGATGTCCTGGTCAACACTGCCTGTTACATGTTTGAATTAGTTACAAATATATTCTACCTGCCATCTCATCACAAACTGTATGTTTTTTTAGGGGGGGGGGGTTCCAAAATGGAACTGTAAGTTAAGTTAGTTTTCTCAATGAAATCATGTAATCAGTTCTTGTAGTCATGTTAGAGAGAAACAATTAATTAGTTCTATTGGGAATGAAATAAAAATGTTGTTTTTACTTGTACAATTAATTATACAGTGCAGGAAATGTTATAATTTGTTCCTGTTCTGGATGTAGGGATTTGATTCTATCCACGTGATGCACTTACTTAATTCAGGTTCAATGTTTTTACAAGCTTTTTTATTTTTTTATTGCGCAGTGAATGGATGGAAGCCTTTTTTTTTTTTTTACCCATAATCCTGTTCAGATTATCATCTGATACTTCATGTCACTTTTGTTTGTACGTACCTGTTTACATTTTATATATGTTACTTTGAAACTGCACGTTTTGTCGCAGTGAATTATTTGTCAACGTCTTGTGACCATGCAAAAAAATACATGCGAAAACATCTTGCATCAAATTAAAAGTATAGTTGAAACATTACTTGAGTGTTGACATTTTGTTATTAGCAAATGTCCAATTAAGTCATTAACAATTAACATACAGTGCCTTCAGAAAGTATTCACACCCCTTGACTTTTACACATTTTGTTACAGCCTGAATTTAAAATGGATTAAATAAATATTTTTTTGACACAGGCCTACACACATTGTCAATTAATGTTTTTTTATATATATATATATATATATATATATATATATATTTTTACATATTAATTCTAAATGAAAATCTGAAATGTCTTGAGTCAATAAGTATTCAAACCCTTTTGTAATGGCACACCTAAATAAGTTCAGGACTAACATTTTTACTTAACAAGTCACATAAGTTGTATGGACTCGCTCTGTGTGCAATAATAATGATTTTTGAATGACTACCTCATCTCTGTACCCCACACATACAATTATCTGTATAAGCATTCAACATGGATGCTGGCCCATGTCGACTCCAATGCTTCCCACAGTTGTGTCAAGTTGGCTGGATTTCCTTTGGGTGGTGGACCATTCTTGATACACACAGGAAACTGTTCAGGGTGAAAATCCTGTTGCTGGATGCTGCTTGGGCCTGATGGATGTATCCCATAATCGAATGGGCCTGTGCAACCTGGGACTTATCTGTCCCTGTGCTACCTGGGACTTGTCATCTAACCCTATCCGAATGGCCTGTGCTACCTGGGACTTATCTGTCCCTGTGCTACCTGGGACTTGTCGTCTGATCCTATCTGAATGGCCTGTGCTACCTGGAACTTAAGTGCCGAGGACGTTGTCTCCATCTTTGCCGTACCAGGCGGTGATACAGCCTGATACAGATTGTGCATCTGTAAAAAGTTTGAGTGTTTTAGGTGACAAGCCAAATTTCTTCAGCCTCCGGAGGTTGAAGAGGCGCTGCTGCGCCTTCTTCACCACGCTGTCTGTGTGGGTGGACCATTTCAGTTTGTCCGTGATGTGTACGCCGAGGAACTTAAACAACTTTCCACCTTCTCCACTACTGTCCCGTCAATGTGGATATGGGGGTGCTCCCTCTGATGTTTACTGAAGTCCACGATCATCTCCTTTGTTTTGTTGACATTGAGTGTGAGGTTATTTTCCTGACACCACACTCCGAGGGCCCTCACCTCCTCCCTGTAGGCCGTCTCGTCGTTGTTGGTATTCAAGCCTACCACTGTAGTGTCGTCTGCAAACTTGATGATTGAGTTGGAGGCGTACATGGCCACGCAGTCATGGGTGAACAGGGAGTACAGGAGAGGGCTGAGAACGCACCCTTGTGGGGCCCCAGTGTTGAGGATCAGCGGGGTGGAGATGTTGATTCCTACCCTCACCACCTGGGGGCGGCCGGTCAGGAAGTCCAGGATCCAGTTGCACAGGGCGGGGTCGAGACCCAGGGTCTCGAACTTAATGACGAGTTTGGAGGGTACTATGGTGATAAATGCTGAGCTGTAGTCGATGAACAGCATTCTTACATAGGTATTCCTCTTGTCCAGATGGGTTAGGGCAGTGTGATTCCGATTGCGTCGTCTGTGGACCTGTTGGTAAGCAAATTGGAATGGGTCTAGGGTGTCAGGTAGGGTGGAGGTGATATGGTCCTTAACTAGTCTCTCAAAGCACTTCATGATGACAGAAGTGAGTGCTACGGGGCGATTGTCATTTAGCTCAGTTACCTTAGCTTTCTAGGGAACAGGAACAATGGTGGCCCTGTTGAAGTATGTGGGAACAGCAGACTGGGATAAGGATTGATTGAATATGTCCGTAAACACACCAGCCAACTGGTCTGCGCATGCTCTGAGGACGCGGCTGGGGATGCCGTCTGGGCCGGCAGCCTTGCGAGGGTTAACACGTTTAAATGTTTTACTCACGTTGGCAGCAGTGAAGGAGAGCCCGCAGGTTTTGGTGGTGGGCCGTGTCAGTGGCACTGTATTGTCCTCCAAAGCGAGGAAAGAAGTTGTTTACTTTGTCTGGGAGCAAGACATCATGGTCCGCGACGGGGCTGGTTTTCTTTTTGTAGTCCGTGATTGACTGTAGACCCTGCCACATACCTCTCGTGTCTGAGCCGTTGAATTGCGACTCTACTTTGTCTCTGTACTGACGCTTAGCTTGTTTGATTGCCTTGCGGAGGGAATAGCTACACTGTTTGTATTCGGTCATGTTTCTGGTCACCTTGCCCTGATTAAAAGCAGTGGTTCGCGCTTTCAGTTTTGCGCAAATGCTGCCATCAATCTATGGTTTCTGGTTGGGGAATGTTTTAATAGACGCTGTGGGTACATCACCGATGCACTTGCTAATAAACTCGCTCACCGAATCAGCGTATTCATCAATGTTATTGTTCGACACTAAACGGAACATATCCCAGTCCACGTGATCGATGTAATCTTGAAGCGTGGAATCCAATTGGTCAGACCAGCGTTGAACAGACCTGAGCACGGGCGCTTCCTGTTTTTAGTTTCTGTCTAGCAACAAAATGGACTCGTGGTCAGATTTTCCAAAAGGAGGGCGGCGGAGGGCTTTATATGCGTTGCGGAAGTTAGAATTTAGAGAAAATGTAAAGATTCTAGTGTTTTGCCAGCCTGGTTCGCGCATTTGGTATGCCGATAAAATTTAGGGAGCCTTGTTTTCAGGTTAGCCTTTCCCATAACTCCCCCCAAGAGCTCTACTTGCTGAGTTGGACCAGGGCAGATGTTCATCGATTTAAAAAGACCCAAATATTTATAATTGCTAGTAAACTCAAGAATTGTCTTCACAGAAACGGAAAAACATTTCTCTTAGTACCTGGTTTTCAAAATGTCATTATCTGTGTTTTTGTCTGGTTGATCGTGAGTCTCCATCTTATGCACCAATTGACTGTATATAACAACATTTTCTGCAGGTCTTGTTCAGTTTCTGCCATCAAAATAATATCATCAGTATATAGGATACTTAGCATTTCCTCATATCTTAGTCCGATATTTAATTTACATTTTAGCAGACGCTCTTATCCAGAGCGACTTACAGTAGTGAATACATACATTTCATTTTCATGCATTTTTTTTTTTTGGTACTGGCCTCCGTGGGAATCGAACCCATAACCCTGGTGTTGCATACACCATGCTGGCGTTGCAAACGCCATGCTCTACCAACTGAGCCACAGGGAATTTATGAATAAACATAGCAAACAAAGTAGGTGATAAGGTGTCTCCTTGTTTTATACCTGAGTGTGTGGGGGAAACCAATCTGTACGATATTCATTAACACGCACACAAGCAAATTGGTACTTTGTAAAGAGACTGGATTATGTGATAAAATGTCCCATCAACCCCTGTCTTTAACAAAATACAGGCTAAAAGATCCCTATGTACAAAATAAAAAGCTTTCTGGAAATCAACGAAACACGCAAAAGTAGGCTTCTCTTCTTGTCGTCTATTTCTGACTGTTGTATAGACCCAGAAGATATTTATTATTTTGTATTTAATTTCACCTTTATTTAACCAGGTAGGCCAGTTGAGAACAAGTTCTCATTTACAACTGCAACCTGGCCAAGATAAAGCAAAGCAGTGCGACACAAACAACACAGAGTTACACATGGAATAAACAAAAGTACAGTCAATAACACAATCGAAAAATCTATATAGAGTGTGTGCAAATGATATGATCTATACAGGCTCTGGATTTACAAAAAAAAACATTTTGTTTTTCCACCAGGATGTTTTGATCCTCCAAAAAGGTAATTTGCCTTTCCTGTTGAGGATGGATTACTATTTTTAACCTTTATTTAAACTTTATTTAACCTTGTTTTAACTAGGCAAGTCAGTTAAAAACAAATTCTTATTTACAATGACGGGCCTACCCCGGCCAAACCCTAACGACGCTGGGCCAATTGTGCGCCGCCCTATGGGACTCCCAATCACGGCCGGTTGTGATACAGCCTGGAATCGAACCAGGGTCTGTAGTGATGCCGCTTGCACTGAGATGACCATACTTTATAGGTCGTACTTAATAAACTTATGCCTCCATAGTTCAGTGGCACTCTCGGGTCATTCTTTTTTGAAGATTTGAGAATGGGATTCCCTATAGACTTATACCAAAGTGGATGTCAGTATACTGTACTCAAAACACATTTGGAGCAAATTATATAGGACGTCAATTAATTTAGGGGATTTTAAAACTTCATTAGGTAGTTCATCAATGCCAAATGCTTTTTCAAATTGTTTTTACAGCATCAATCACCTTGAGTTCTGCCACAGACAGCTCCTCAATTAAATACGGGTTACATAGTGTAACGTCCCTGGGTTTATAAGCGCGGATATCGACTCTGTCGCTCGAGCATGCTTTTGCGCGCTGGACTTCGGGCTAGAAGGTCGAGGGTTCCAGACCGAACCCAATGCTCCCTGCCTGTTTCATTACAATATATAAGAGGGTTCTAACATAGTATCTTCCAGTTTAGCTTGCAGGGAACATGTCTTTATAAAAGTGATTTCTTAAAATATGCCTCATTTTCGTTACCTGAGAACAAACCCCTTCTCCCACTCCTTAAGTACCTGTATAATATCAGAGTTCAGCCCCCCCCCTCCTGCTCTTCTCTGATTTCCATTGGAATTTTCGTATGTCGTGTTGGTACCAACTTATTGATTTGGCTCATTCTGTTGAGGATTTCTTGTCTGTATCTGTATCTGGATTTCTTGTCTGTATCTGTATTTCTTGTCTGTATCTGCTCGAGGTGTAACTGCCCTCTCTGACATCTCCGTTTTAAATAGCCTTTTTATCAAACACATGCTGTTTTTTCTTAAATTCCTTCATAAAATGTCCTCTTGTATTTGTCTTTACACTGTATAAATAAGTACTCAGACTTGTGCATTACAAACTACAAGTCCATTAACTCATCATTAACTCATCATTTTAATAAAGGTTTGGTTTGGTGGTGCATTCTTTATTCACATCCTTTTTCCCCCTGTTTCAGAATATATAATATCACTAAATGTTTCATACCACACGTCTAAATCAAAATGTTGTTTCTTTGCAGATGTTCAATGATTTCCACCAGAGCTCTACATGCTAATTCAGAACATAGAAAGTCATTTGGCCCGTTTCTGTTCTTACATTTAGTCCTATACGGGGTATGTATATTTTTCCCCGTGTGATGCACAGTAATACCTGGTTGAGAAAGTTCATGGCCAACAGAAAATATCATAAATAAAAAAAAGAGAACGATCAGGAAGTCTACTTTCTTCTCCAATTAAGTTAAAACATCCACATTCTTCAACCATCTGTGTAGGGGGGTAAAACCTTAAATTCCAAACAAGTTTATAGACTGTCGTGGAGGGTAACTATATAGTCCTCCACAGCTTTTCCCATTTCCAGATATGAATGCATAGTTATCGCTTAAACCTTAAGGGGCATATTCTTCCATTAATGATACACCTTTTAGAGTACATTCTTAAAGGGTTTTCCTATGATGATTATGTCATTCAGAGTAACATGCAATGGAATATCATCAATATAATGTATATAGTCATCTAACGTCCCATCTAACCTCCCTTCTAAACTCCCATCTAACCTCCCGATTCACCTCCCATCTAACCTCCCATCTAACCTCCCATCTAATCTCCCTTCTAACTTCCCATCTAACCTCCCGATTCACCTCCCATCTAACCTCCCTTCTAACCTCCCATCTAACTTCCCATCTAACTTCCCGTCTAACCTCCCATCTAACCTCCCGATTCATCTCCCATCTAACCTCCCTTCTAACTTCCCATCTAACTTCCCATCTAACCTCCCATCTAACCTCCCATCTAACGTCCCATCTAACCTCCCGATTCACCTCCCATCTAACGTCCCATCTACCTCCCATCTAACCTCCCGATTCTTCTCCCATCTAACCTCCCGATTCTTCTCCCATCTAAACTCCATCCATCCTCCCATCTAAGCTCCCGATTCACCTCCCATCTAACGTCCCATCTAATCTCCCATCTAACCTCCCATCTAACCTCCCGATAAGACTATTAAGCTCTCCACATATGTAAATAGGATCTGCTTCTGTATACAGGTATACAGTGCGTTCAGAAATGATTCAGACCCCTTGACTTTTTCCACATTTTGTTACGTTACAGCCATATTCTAAAATGGATTCAATTGTTGTTTTTTCTTTTCAATCTACCCACAATACTCCATAATGACAAAGCAAGAACAGGTTTAGAAATTGTTGCTAATTTATTAGAAATACAAAACTGAAATATCATAATTACACTAACATGCTTCACCGTAGGAATGGTGCCAGGTTTCCTCCAGACATGACGCTTGGCATTCAGGCCAAGGAGTTCAATATTGGTTTCATTAGACCAGAGAATCTTGTTTCTCATGGTCTGAGAGTCCTTTAGGTGGCTTTTGGCAAACTCCAAGCGGGCTGTCATGTGTCTTTTACTGAAGAGTGGCTTCCGTCTGGTCATTCTACCGTAAAGGCCTGATTGGTAGAGAGTTGCAGAGATGGTTGTCCTTCTGGAAGGTTCTCCCATATCCACAGAGGAACTCTGGAGCTCTGTCAGAGTGACCATCGGGTTCTTGGTTACCTCCCTGACCAAGGCCCTTCTCCCCCGATTGCTCAGTTTGGCCGGGCAGCCAGCTCTAGGAAGAGTCTTAGTGGTTCCAAACTTCTTCCATTTTTAAGAATGGTGGAGGCAACTGTGTTCTTGGATCTTCAATGCTGCAGAAATGTTTTGGTACCCTTTCCCAGATCTGTGCCTCGACACAATCCTGTCTCCGGAGCTCTACGGGCAATTCCTTCGACCTCATGGCTTGGTTTTTGCTCTGACATGCACTTTCAACAGTGGGACCTTACAGTGAGGGAAAAAAGTATTTGATCCCCTGCTGATTTTGTACGTTTGCCCACTGACAAAGAAATGATCAGTCGATAATTTTAATGGTAGGTTTATTTGAACAGTGAGAGACAGAATAACAAAATAACAAAAAAATCCAGAAAAACGCATGTCAAAAATGTTATAAATTAATTTGCATTTTAATGAGGGAAATAAGTATTTGACCCCTCTGCAAAACATGACTTAGTACTTGGGGGCAAAATCCTTGTTGGCAATCACAGAGGTCAGACGTTTCTTGTAGTTGGCCACCAGGTTTGCACACATCTCAGATTATTTCACTTATAATTCACTGTATCACAATTCCAGTGGGTCAGAAGTTTACATACACTAAGTTGACTGTGCCTTTAAACACCTTGGAAAATTCCCGAAAATGATGTCATGGCTTTAGAAGCTTCTGATAGGCTAATTTACATCATTTGAGTCAATTGGAGGTGTACCTGTGGATGTATTTCAAGGCCTACCTTCAAACGCAGTGCCTCTTTGCTTGACATCATGGGAAAATCAAAACAAAATCAGCCAAGACCTCAGAAAAATAATTGTATACCTCCACAAGTCTGGTTCATCCTTGGGAGCAATTTCCAAATGCCTGAAGGTACCGCATTCATCTGTACAAACAATACTATGCAAGTATAAACACCATGGGACCACGCAGCCGTCATACCGCTTAGGAAGGAGACGCGTTCTGTCTCCTAGAGATGAACGTACTTTGGTGAGAAAAGTGCAAATCAATCCCAAAACTACAGCAAAGGACCTTGTGAAGATGCTGGAGGAAGCAGGTCCATAAGTATCTATATCCACAGTAAAACGAGTCCTAAGTCAACCAATCCTGAAAGGCCGCTCCGCAAGGAAGAAATTATAACAGAACATGGCCAAGATGTTCAAATGTTCATAGATGACCAGCAGGGTCAAATAATAATAATCACAGTGGTCGTTGAGGGTGCAACAGGTCAGCACCTCAGGAGTAAATGTCATTTGGCTTTTCATAGCCGATCAGTCAGAGTATCTCTACCGCTCCTGCTGTCTCTAGAGAGTTGAAAACAGCAGGTCTGGGACAGGTAGCATGTCCGGTGAACAGGTCAGGGTTCCATAGCCGCAGGCAGAACAGTTGAAACCGGAGTAGCAGCATGGCTAGGTGGACTGGGGACAGCAAGGAGTCAACAAGCCAGGTAGTCCTGAGGCATGGTCCTAGGGTTCAGGTCCTCCTGGAGAGAGAGAAAGAAAGAGAGAGAATTAGAGAGAGCATACTTAAAATTCACACAGGACACCGGATAAGACAGGAGAAATACTCCAGATATAACAGACTGACCCCCGACACATAAACTACTGCAGCATAAATACTGGAGGCTGAGACAGGAGGGGTCAGGAGACACTGTGGCCCCATCCGATGATACCCCCAGACAGGGGCCAACCAGGCAGGATACCACCCCACCCACTTTGCCAAAGCACAGCCCCCACACCACTAGAGGGCTATTTTCAACCACCAACTTGAGACAAGCCCGGATATAACCCACAAAGATCTCCGCCAAGGCACAACCCAAAGGGGGTCGCCAACCCAGACAGGAAGATCACGTCAGTGACTCAACCCACTCAAGTGACGCACCTCTCCTAGGGACGGCATGGAAGAGCACCAGTAAGCCAGTGACTCAGCCCCTGTAATTGGGTTAGAGGCAGAGAATCCCAGTGGAGAGAGGGGAACCGGCCAGGCAGAGATAGCAAGGGCGGTTTGTTGCTCCAGTGCCTTTCCGTTCACCTTCACACTCCTGGGCAGTAAGAAGCTTCCTCTTGAGCGGGCAGCTTGATGAAAACCAGTCAATATTCAGGTCCCCAAGAAAGTAGACCTCTCTGTTTACATCAGATACACTATCAAGCATTTCACACATTATATTTAGATATTGACTGTTAGCACTTGGTGGCCTATAGCAACACCACAAAAGAAAAGGCTTGTGCCAGTTGAACCTGCAACCACAACACTTCAATAACACTTGACATAAGATCTTCTCTAAGCGTTACAGGGATATGGCTCTGAATATATACAGCAATTCCTCCCCCATAAGCATTCCTGTCTCTTCTATAGATGTTATATCCTTGTATTGCTACTGATGTATCATCAAATGAATGATCTAAGTGAGTCTAAGAAAATGGCTAATATATGAATGTTATCTGATGTTAACACGTTATTGATTTCATGAACCTTATTTCTAAGGCTACATATATTAATATGGGCTATTTATAGCCCTTTCCTGGGTAGCTTATCAGAGAGACATAATGTGGCCAGGGTTAGGGGGGGTTAGGGTTAGGGGGGTGTTAGGGTCAGGGTTAGGGGGTGTTAGGGTTAGGGTTAGGGGGTGTTAGGGTTAGGGGGTGTTAGGGTTAGGGGGTGTTAGGGGGTGTTAGGGTTAGGGGGTGTTAGGGGGTGTTAGGGTTAGGGGGTGTTAGGGTTAGGGGGTGTTAGGGTTAGGGGGTGTTAGGGTTAGGGGGTGTTAGGGGGTGTTAGGGTTAGGGGGTGTTAGGGTTAGGGGGTGTTAGGGTCAGGGTTAGGGGGTGTTAGGGTTAGGGTTAGGGGGTGTTAGGGTTAGGGGGTGTTAGGGTTAGGGGGTGTTAGGGTTAGGGGGTGTTAGGGGGTGTTAGGGTTAGGGTTAGGGGGTGTTAGGGTTAGGGGGTGTTAGGGTTAGGGGGTGTTAGGGAGTGTTAGGGTTAGGGTTAGGGGGTGTTAGGGTTAGGGGGTGTTAGGGTCAGGGTTAGGGGGTGTTAGGGTTAGGGTTAGGGGGTGTTAGGGTTAGGGGTGTTAGGGTTAGGGGGGGTTAGGGTTAGGGGGTGTTAGGGTTAGGGGGTGTTAGGGGGTGTTAGGGTTAGGGTTAGGGGTGTTAGGGTTAGGGGGTGTTAGGGGGTGTTAGGGTTAGGGTTAGGGGTGTTAGGGTTAGGGTTAGGGGGGTGTTAGGGTTAGGGGTGTTAGGGTTAGGGGTGTTAGGGTTAGGGGGGTGTTAGGGTTAGGGGGTGTTAGGGTTAGGGGGTGTTAGGGTCAGGGTTAGGGGGGTGTTAGGGTCAGGGTTAGGGGGTGTTAGGGTTAGGGTTAGGGGGGTTAGGGGGTGTTAGGGTTAGGGGGGTGTTAGGGTTAGGGGGTGTTAGGGTTAGGGTTAGGGGGGTGTTAGGGTTAGGGGGTGTTAGGGTCAGGGGGTGTTAGGGTTAGGGGGGTGTTAGGGTCAGGGTTAGGGGGTGTTAGGGTTAGGGGGTGTTAGGGTTAGGGTTAGGGGGGTGTTAGGGTCAGGGTTAGGGGTGTTAGGGTTAGGGGGTGTTAGGGTTAGGGGGGTGTTAGGGTTAGGGGGGTGTTAGGGTCAGGGGGGTGTTAGGATTAGGGGGGTGTTAGGGTTAGGGGGTGTTAGGGTTAGGGAGTGTTAGGGTTAGGGGGTGTTAGGGTTAGGGGGTGTTAGGGTCAGGGTTAGGGGGTGTTAGGGTTAGGGGGTGTTAGGGTTAGGGGGTGTTAGGGTTAGGGGGTGTTAGGGTCAGGGTTAGGGGCTGTTAGGGTTAGGGGGTGTTAGGGTTAGGGGGTGTTAGGGTCAGGGTTAGGGGGGGTTAGGGTTAGGGGGTTGTTAGGGTTAGGGGGTGTTATGGTTAGGGGGTGTTAGGGTTAGGGGGTGTTAGGGTTAGGGGGTGTTAGGGTCAGGGTTAGGGGGTGTTAGGGTTAGGGAGTGTTAGGGTTAGGGGGTGTTAGGGTTAGGGGGTGTTAGGGTCATGGTTAGGGGGTGTTAGGGTTAGGGTTAGGGGGTGTTAGGGTTAGGGGGTGTTAGGGTTAGGGGGTGTTAGGGCCAGGGTTAGGGGGGTGTTAGGGTTAGGGGGTGTTAGGGTTAGGGGTGTTAGGGTCAGGGTTAGGGGGGTGTTAGGGTCAGGGTTAGGGGGTGTTAGGGTTAGGGGGTGTTAGGGTTAGGGGGTGTTAGGGTTAGGGGGTGTTAGGGCCAGGGTTAGGGGGTGTTAGGGTTAGGGGTGTTAGGGTTAGGGGGTGTTAGGGTTAGGGGGTGTTAGGGTTAGGGGGTGTTAGGGTTAGGGGGGTGTTAGGGTTAGGGGGTGTTAGGGTTAGGGGGTGTTAGGGCCAGGGTTTTGGGGATGTTAGGGTTAGGGGGTGTTAGGGTTAAGGGGTGTTAGGGTTAGGGGGTGTTAGGGTCAGGGTTAAGGGGGTGTTAGGGTCAGGGTTAGGGGGTGTTAGGGTTAGGGGGTGTCAGGGTTAGGGGGTGTCAGGGTTAGGGGGTGTTAGGGCCAGGGTTAGGGGGTGTTAGGGCCAAGGTTAGGGAGTGTTAGGGTTAGAGGACAGAGTGTAGGAGGGGGATGGTACAGTGGGGAGTATACCGTACCTCTCCTCTGACCAAGACACAGTTGCCCTCCCTTGGCATGGCTTCGTCCCACCTGGTGAAGGTGACAGCGGATTGGTCGCTCCACTCAAACAGCAGAGGCATCTTGACGTCGTTCATCCCGATCCACAGCTCGTCAGCGGCCGCTGGAACAGAGGAGAGGGGTGGAGGAGGGAAGGGAAAGGAAAGGAGGGGACGGTTAGACTTAACCTTTTCACTCAGCGTGTCGGTGTTTCACTGACCATATCCCAGCTGTGACATCACCAAGCTGTGCTGCTCAATGTTGTGGATGCTGGCCAGGTCGCCTCCGTCCTTGCGACATTCCGTCTGAGCACTCGGTTCAGGTCTTCTTAGTACGCTGGAGGAGGAAGCACCTGGCAGCGTAGGGAATCCACGGACTGGAGCAGAAACCTGTCTCTTCTGTTTATCACCAACACAGGGAAACACATTGTAGAAATACTGTGCTTCAATAAACACATTGTAGAATACTGTGCTTCAATAACCACATTGTAGAATACTGTGCTACAAGAAACACATTGTAGAATACTGTGCTACAAGAAACACACTGATCAATCCGTAGCAGTCCAGACGTCTTTGTCCTTCGTCTTGTCGTGTCCCATGTATATATCTTTTTTGATCTTTTTTTTTATATATATATATATATATTTCTTCGCATATATTTTTTTATATTTTTCTAAACCTCAACTTCAAAATACTCTCCTGCAACCCGCCTCACCCAATGTGGTGTGGATCTGTTTTTTCTAAAGTATTTTTATTTACCTCGGAAACCGGAATCCCCCAACAGAAGCTAGCCAGTTCACTAGCTACTAGCTAGTAGTCAGCTAACCATTGCTAGCGGTCATCAGCTAACCATTAGCTCGGAAAGCTCTCGCTAGTTTGTACAACGTGATTCACACCAGAGCATACCGGACCAATTTTTACTAGGATTAAATGTCAGGAATCGTAAAAAACTGAGTTTAAATGTATTTGGCTAAGGTGTATGTAAACTTCCGACTTCAACTGTACATATGAGATGGGTGATGAAATATTTACACACAATTAAAGTGACTAAGATACCGTAAAATAGTATAGAGTACAGTTTATACATATGAGATGAGTAATGCAATATACGGAGATGTGTGTTTGTCTCTGTGTTACTATTTGCTTTTGGGGGGGGGGGTTTTGATAGAAATGTACTGTCAGATTTACTTCTATTTAACATGGATCTTTCTCCTGCTTTTTTAAAACGTATTTTTTTAACCTTGCTTGTTGTGAAGTGTGTTGAGACTTAGTGTAAAATCCACTTTACAATTCTAATAAATGAGAAACTGGCCATTCTAATCTTGTATCTCTGTGGGTCCTTGAGTAGGGGCCATCGGTTGTACCAGAGATGATCCAGCGACTCCGAGGCCCCGTGTCTCTGGACAGCACCGGATCATTGTTGTCGTTGACGTGGAGGTACAGAGTCTGTCCTTTCAGGGTGAGCAGTGTGTTGTTACTACACTCCCACTGCTGAAGGTGGCTCTTCTCATCACAGTCAGAATTCACCAGGGTACTACCCTCTGTCTTCCCAGAAACCCCAGCACACTTCCTAATGTTGGTGTAGTAGAGACGTCCCTCTGACACCCAGCGTGCCAGCCCTTGTCTAATGCCACTTGCTGCATTGAAGAGATTGAAGGGACCGTCTACAAAGAAAAATTACAACAATCACTAACCAGCATTGACTTAATAGGTAAACATTTGAACACTTTAATTGAACCCTCTTTCATAAGTGCTTTTTAACAGTCATAGGGCTACATAACACTGTTATAGGGCTATATAACTCTGTCGTAAGGCTACCTAAATCCTTTTAAGGCCAGGCAGCATACCCTCATAGGGTGTTTTTTCCCCCTTAAATCATATCACAATCAACTTTTACCAGTGGAATGTAAACACTAAATATAATACTGTTTTGGCATATATTTTTTTCTCTCTGAAATATGTTATTAATATATGCAAATTTTGTGATCTCAATAAATATGCACAAAAAAATGTGCATATCCCACAAATCTATTTTTCTGGACACTGGATGACACAGACTAAATATTTTGGTTTAATTTTGTTAAGACACTCCAGGACCGGACTTGTCCAGAGCACATTGTGACATCTTTTTTTGACATGACATCTTTTTTCCCCCCATTATCAAATGTCATGAGACATTTCAACACTATTAACCTTTTCTTGTGAATGAGAGGGACCCCTGAAACACCATCGATTAGCCAACATTTACATTTGCTAGTTGTCCGACTACACCCAGCTAACAGCTAGGTGTCCGACTATACCTGGCTAACGGCTAGATGTCAGACTATACCTGGCTAATGGCTAGCTTTCAGACTATACCTGGCTAATGGCTAGCAGTCAGACTATACCTGGCTAATGGCTAGCTGTCAGACTATACCCGGCTAATGGCTAGCTGTCAGACTATACCCGGCTAATGGCTAGCAGTCAGACTACACCTGGCTAACGGCTAGCTGTGAGACTATACCTGGCTAACGGCTAGCTGTCAGACTATACCTGGCTAACGGCTAGCTGTCAGACTATACCTGGCTAATGGCTAGCTGTCAGACTATACCCGGCTAACGGCTAGCTGTGAGACTATACCTGGCTAATGGCTAGCAGTCAGACTATACCTGGCTAATGGCTAGCAGTCAGACTATACCCGGCTAATGGCTAGCTGTCAGACTATATCTGGCTAATGGCTAGCTGTCAGACTATACCTGGCTAATGGCTAGCAGTCAGACTACACCCGGCTAATGGCTAGCTGTCCGACTACACCCGGCTAACGGCTAGCAATCAGACTATACCTGGCTAACGGCTAGCTGTCAGACTATACCTGGCTAATGGCTAGCTGTCAAACTACACCCGGCTAACGGCTAGCAATCAGACTATACCTGGCTAACGGCTAGCTGTCAGGCTATACCTGGCTAACGGCTAGCTGTCAGGCTATACCTGGCTAATGGCTAGCTGTCAGACTATATCTGGCTAATGACTAGCTTTCTGTTTAATGATCACCACTCTTTCAGGAAGAGTGATTGGTTTACTCTACACTTCAGTGTCAATTGGAACACACACACACACACACACACACACACACACACACACACACACACACTTGACCCTGAGCCCACCCTGAGCCCAGGGAGTGATAGAAACTAGTCTGTTGTGAAAAAATGTCATGCTGACAGCTCTGATTCATCCCTGAGCACACACAGAGAGAGTGTGTGTGTTTGTGTCTAAAAGGAGAAGGTGGCCTCCATCACCCCGCCCCCTCGAAGAGAGGAAGGACAGAGGGGACGTGATTCACCAGGACACAGGAAGCAACTGGCTGAGTGCCATGGAAGACAAATACCAGCTAGGTCTACTATCCTACTGGAGCGTATAGACCTACAGCTAGTTCTACTATCCTACTGGAACCTATAGACCAGCTAGGTCTACTATTCTACTGGAACCTATAGACCAGCTAGGTCTACTATCCCACTGGAACCTATAGACCAGCTAGGTCTACTATCCTACTGGAACCTATAGACCAGCTAGGTCTACTATCCTACTGGAACCTTTAGACCTACAGCTAGGTCTACTATCCTACTGGAACCTATAGACCTACAGCTAGGTCTACTATCCTACTGGAACCCATAGACCAGCTAGGTCTACTATCCTACTGGAACCTATAGACCTACGGCTAGGTCTACTAACCTACTGGAACATATAGACCTACAGCTAGGTCTACTATCCTACTGGAACCTATAGACCTACATCTAGGTCTACTAATCTACTGGAACCTATAGACCAGCTAGGTCTACTATCCGACTGGAACCTATAGACCTACAGCGAGGTCTACTAACCTGCTGGAACCTATAGACCTACAGCTAGGTCTACTATACTACTGGAACCTGTAGACCAGCTAGGTCTACTATGCTACTGGGACCTATAGACCTACAGCTAGGTCTACTATCCTACTGGAACCTATAGACCTACAGCTAGGTCTACTATCCTACTGGAACCTATAGACCTACAGCTAGGTCTACTATCCTACTGGAAACTATAGACCAGCTAAGTCTACTATCCTACTGGAACTTATAGACCTACAGCTAGGTCTACTATCCTACTGGAAGCTAGAGACCAGCAAGGTCTACTATCCTACTGGAACCTATAGACCTACAGCTAGGTCTACTATCCTACTGGAACCTATAGACCTACAGCTAGGTCTACTATCCTACTGGAACCTATAGACCTACAGCTAGGTCTACTATCCTACTTGAACCTATAGACCTACAGCTAGGTCTACTAACCTACTGGAACCTATAGACCTACAGCTAGGTCTACTATCCTACTGGAACCTATAGACCATCTAGGTCTACTATCCTACTGGAAACTATAG
Source organism: Salmo trutta (assembly GCF_901001165.1). Lineage (NCBI taxonomy): Eukaryota > Metazoa > Chordata > Actinopteri > Salmoniformes > Salmonidae > Salmo > Salmo trutta. The sequence goes on along the minus strand of NC_042987.1, from coordinate 40,133,003 downwards.
ACCTACAGCTAGGTCTACTATCCTACTGGGACCTATAGACTTACAGCTAGGTCTACTATTCTACTGGAACCTACAGACCATACAGGTCCCAGTAGCATAAATATATACAGTGTATACAGAAACAGCAGGGCCCAGTACCAACCCTTTAGGAACACAGAATTTGACTTCAGAGCTGTGTACTTTTATGCTATCTAAGAACTTGTTCTCAATATCCAACCAAGTTTTCAGGTGTGTTAAGATTTTTTGTTGTTTTTAATGAGCAATAGTTTTGAAGTGAACGGTGGTGCAGAGAAGGGAACCCGGGACGCTGGCGTGAAAGATTAGAGTAAAGTGTTACTTTTATTTATTCCAACTTGGGGAATTGTTTTATCGCAGCATGCATCATCAATGACTTACAAATGACGGGACACGCAACAATGACCAACACGTGATCAAATAATATGCATCATAGTATCTGGATTGGGTTTTTTTTTGTAGACATGGTGAGGATTCTCCTTCCAGTTCAGTCTGTTGTCCACTATTACACCCAGGTACTTATAAGAGTCAACAGTGCCAATCTCCTCACCATTAATGAAAAAAAAATGGGATAAAAAAAACATATTTCTTTTCCCTAAAATCTACCACTAGCTCCTTGGTCTTCAAAATAAATTCAGGTCCAAGGAATTTGGCCTCAAACCATTTCACAAAGGACTCTGTTATATCCCTGTGATGAGCAGTCTCCTCTCATCACACAGCTTACTATAGCAGAGTCATCAGATCATTGCTGTAAGTGGCTCAGTTCACTGTTGTGTTTGTTAAGTCATTTGTGGAAAAGTTAAACAGAAATGTTGAAAGGACTGTCCACTGCGGTGCCCTTGTGTTTGTACATATCCGATCTGATACTACCTGATTCAGTGTTACGAACTGTGGTCAGGTAGTTCACAATCCATTTGATTGTGTGTAGATTTACTTGTATGTCCTTTATCTTTTGGCCCAGCAGGTGGGGTTGTATGGTATTGAAAGCACTGGAGAACTCAAAGAACATTGTTCTTTGGTAGACCTAGGTCTTCAGGTAGACCTATTCTTACCTGTATTTACTGTGTGTGTTAATGTGTCTTCCTACCTGTATTTAATGTGTGTGTCTTCCTACCTGTATTTAATGTGTTTTTTGTTCCTACCTGTATTTCATGTGTGTGTTCCTACCTGTATTTGTCACATCCTGATCTGTTTCACCTGTCATTGTGATTGTCTCCTCCCCTCCAGGTGTCGCTTGTTTTCCCCAGTGTATTTATGATTGTGTTTCCTGTCTCTCTGTGCCAGTTCGTCTTGTTTGCCAAGTGAACCAGCGTTTTTCCTTGCTCCTATTTTTCCCAGTCTCTGTTTGTTTCTAATCCTCCTGGTTTCGACCCCTTGCCTGTCCTGACTCCGAACCCGCCTGCCTGACCACTCTGCCTCTTCTGAATACCAGCCTGCCCATTCCCTTGTACTGTTTTTGGACTCTGATCTGATTTCTGACCCCTGCCGGTCCTGACCTCGAGCCTGCCTATCGCCTGGTACTGTTTGGACTCTGACCTGGTTTATGAACTCTCGCCTGTCCCCGACCTGTCTTTTGCCTACCTCTTTTGTTATAATAAATATCGGAGCTCAACCATCTGCCTCCTGTGTCTACATTTGGGTCTCGCCTTGTGCCCTTATAGTATTAATGTGTGTGTGTTCATACCTGTATTAATGTGTGTGTGTGTGTGTTTCTACCTGTATTCATGTGTGTGTATGTTTCTACCTGTATTAATGTGTGTGTGTGTGTTTCTACCTGTATTAATGTTTGTGTGTTCCTACCTGTGTTAATGTGTGTGTGTGTTCCTACCTGTATTAATGTGTTTGTGTTTCTACCTGTATTAATGTGTTTGTGTTCCTACCTGTATTAATGTTTGTGTGTTCCTACCTGTATTAATGTGTGGGTGTGTTCCTACCTGTGTTAATGTGTGTGTGTGTGTGTGTTTCTACCTGTATTAATGTGTGTGTGTGTTTCTACCTGTATTGCATGTGTGGGTGTGTTTCTACCTGTATTGAATGTGTGGGTGTGTTTCTACCTGTATTAATGTGTGGGTGTGTTCCTACCTGTATTAATATGTGGGTGTGTTCTTACCTGTATTTGATTATGTGTTCCTACCTGTATTTGTCACATAAAATGTCGTACTCTTCGATGAATATGTCGTATGGGAGAGAGAAGAACCAAGGCGCAGCGGGATTGTGGACATTCATGTTTATTACTGACAAAACATGTAAGGCATCCACTTGAAAAAAACCCACTAGACAGTACTCACGACATGGACAGTCTTGCAGGCTATACAAAACGCAGTGCAAAATCAACTACCCACAAAACCAAGTGACAAACATACTCCTACATATGACTCCCAATCAGGAACAACGATCCCCAGCTGTTCCTGATCAGGAGTCACAAGACCAACACAGAACATTCACACGCAAGACTGCCACGTCCTGACCCCAAAACTACTACAACAGCTCCATCTGCTGGTCAGGACGTGACAGTACCCCCCCCCCCTCAAGGTGCAGACCCCGGAATGCACCTAACAGAAAACACCAACAAACAAAATCCCCAACAAAACCCATAAACAATAACCCCTAAACAATAAGGGAGGGAGGCTGCCGTCAACGACGGCACTGTGCTACACCCTCCCTCCCCAACCCACCTATCCTGGAGGTGGCTCAGGTGCAGGACGTGGACCTTGCTCCACCCTCGGCGTCGCCCACTTCGGTGGCGCCGATAGCTGCGCCAGGCAGAAGGGCCCCTCGGGCTGGGCCGGAGGACAAGAGGGCCACTCGGGCTGGGCCGGAGGACAGGAGGGCCCCTCGGGCTGGGCCGGAGGACAGGAGGGCCCCTCGGGCTGTGCCGGAGGACAGGAGGGCCCCTCGGGCTGGGCCGGAGGACAGGAGGGCCACTCGGGCTGGGCCGGAGGACAGGAGGGCCCCTCGGGCTGGGCCGGAGGACAGGAGGGCCACTTGGGCTGATCCTGACTGACGGGCCACTCTGGCAGCTCCTGACAGGCAGGGCACTCTGGCAGCCCCGGGCAGTCGGGCCACTCTGGCAGTTCCGGGCAGTCGGGCCACTCTGGCAGTTCCGGGCAGTCGGGCCACTCTGGCAGTTCCGGGCAGTCGGGCCACTCTGGCAGTTCCGGGCAGTCGGGCCACTCTGGCAGCTTCTGACTAGCGGGCGGCTCTGGCGGCTCCTGACTAGCGGGCGGCTCTGGTGACTCCTGACTGGCGGGCAGCTCTGGTGACTCCTGACTGGCGGGCAGCTCTGGTGACGTACGACTGGCGGGCAGCTTTGGCGACGTACGACTGGCGGGCAGCTCTGGTGACTGTTGACTGGCGGGCAGCTCTGGTGACTGTTGACTGGCGGGCAGCTCTGGTAACTGTTGACTGGCAATCCAGTCTTGCCCCGTCAAACAGCCCTTGTGCCCCCCCCTAAAAAAATCTTGGGGGTGCCTCTCGGTCTCCCTTATCCGTCGTGCTCCCCAGTCCTCGCCAGACTTCTTCCGCTGCTTGGTCCTGGTTTGGTGGGGAATTCTGTCACATAAGATGTCGTACTCTTCGGTGAATATGTCGTATGGGAGAGAGAAGGACCAAGGCGCAGCGGGATTGTGGACACTCATGTTTATTACTGACAAAACATGTAAGGCATCCACTTGAAAAAAAACACTAGACAGTACTCACGACATGGACAGTCTTGCAGGCTATACAAAACGCAGTGCAAAATCAACTACCCACAAAACCAAGTGACAAACATACTCCTACATATATGACTCCCAATCAGGAACAACGATTCCCAGCTGTTCCTGATCAGGAGTCACAAGACCAACACAGAACATTCACACGCAAGACTGCCACGTCCTGACCCCAAAACGACTACAACAGCTCCATCTGCTGGTCAGGACGTGACAGTATTAATGTGTTTGTGTTTCTACCTGTATTGCATGTGTGGGTGTGTTTCTACCTGTATTGAATGTGTGGGTGTGTTTCTACCTGTATTAATGTGTGGGTGTGTTTCTACCTGTATTGAATGTGTGGGTGTGTTCCTACCTGTATTGAATGTGTGTGTGTGTTTCTACCTGTATTAATGTGTGTGTGTGTTCCTACCTGTATTAATGTGTGTGTGTTCCTACCTGTATTAGTGTGTGTGTGTGTGTTTCTACCTGTATTGATGTGTGTGTTTCTACCTGTATTAATGTGTGGGTGTGTTCTTACCTGTATTGAATGTGTGGGTGTGTTCCTACCTGTATTTGATTATGTGTTCCTACCTGCAGAGCCCCAAGTCCAATGGGTTTATCCTCTGGCGTGTTGATGTTCTCCGTATCCATAGCCAGAATGATTTTGCAGTGCATGGTGATCGAACAGTTTTCCTGTTATATTCATCAGAGGTGTAGAGAGGGTGTGAATCCCCTCCAAAAATTGTAATTATACAATTATACAGTAATTAACAAAACATACACATGACATTCTTCATACATAGTTTTTTTTTTGTGGGAAATGTGAATAAAAAACTGTTTTGATAATGGTATTCATACACAAACCTTGTCCATAATGTAGAGGCCTATGGGATATTGATTGAAGAGGTCAGGGAGGAGGATGGTAAATGTAATTTGCATAACATACCAATACCAATTGACATACCTTTTTTATGCCTCCTCATCTGTATACCTGCAGACACAAAGTGAGCAGTTCAGTCATTTTCCCACAATACTTCTTGCCTTCAACATATTCTTATAGCCTACATATTCTTACCTCTTTGTTGATTGATATCCATTGAATTGTGTCCATTTTCTGTTTTAGAAAGATTTGCACAAATATGAAAAGATAGATGGTATCATCATGAAACAATATACATTTAAATAATTTAAGGGACAAACCTTATCTTAAATTATGGAGTTCTTAACATTCTTCAGTTAAATGCTTGCACCTGCTGTCCTTTCAAATAAAAATGTTTCAGTTGGGCAGTTAGGTTCCTGCAAGAACCCCCACTAACTAAGGAGGCACCTCGATGAACCCCACCTTCTATGGGGTTCTTAGAATAACCTTTTGGGTGCCATGTTTCAGGGCCAAAAATCTAAGGTTCTTCAAAGAACTTTGAGGATCATCGAATAACCCTTGTTGAACCATACATTTTTAGAGTGTACACTCCTCAATACCCTGCAAAAGGTTCTGACTGTCTACCCATCCAGACAAATGGACACATGCTCTGATAGAGATTTATATATAGTCACAGCCATCTTGAAACTGACTGAGGCACATTTAAAACAGGTGTCCATCAGAAGTTATTGAAGACTCATCTCTTCAGTAGGTCCTATGATTGAGTGAAGTTTGGCCCAGGAGTGTGAAGGTGAACGGAAAGGCACTGGAGCGACAAACCACCCTTGCTGTCTCTGCTTGGCTGGTTCCCCTCTCTCCACTGGGATTCTCTGCCTCTAACCCTATTACAGGGGCCGAGTCACTGGCTTACTGGTGCTCTTCCATGCCGTCCCTAGGAGGGGTGCGTCACTTGAGTGGGTTGAGTCACTGACGTGATCTTTCTGTCCGGATTGGCGCCCCCCTCGGGTTCGTGCCATGGGGGAGATCTTTGTGGGCTATACTCAGCCTTGTCTCTGGGTAGTAAGTTTGAAGATATCCCTCTAGTGGTGTGGGGGCTGTGCTTTGGGTGGGGTGGTATCCTGCCTGTTTGGCCCTGTCCGGGGGTATCGTCGGATGGGGCCACAGTGTCTCCCGACCCCTCCTGTCTCAGCCTCCAGTATTTATGCTGCAGTAGTTTATGTGTCGGGGGGCTAGGGTCAGTTATATCTGGAGTATTTATCCTGTCTTATCCGGTGTCCTGTGTGAATTTAAGTATGCTCCCTTTAATTCTCTCTCCCTCTCCCTCCCCTCCCGGAGGACCTGAGCCCTAGGACCATGCCTCAGGACTACCTGGACTGATGACTTCTGGCTGTCCTCAGTCCACCTGGTCGTGCTGCTGCTCCAGTTTCAACTGTTCTATCTGTGGCTATGGAACCCTGACCTGTTCATCGGACGTGCTACCTTGTCCCGGTCCTGCTGTTTTCAACTCTCGCTCTCTACCGCACCTGCTGTCTCTAATTCTGAATGCTCAGCTATGAAAAAGCCAACTGACATTTACTCCTGAGGTGCTGACCTGTTGCACCCCCGACAACCACTGTGATTATTATTATTTGACCCTGCTGGTCATCTATGAACATTTGAAGATCTTATACTGTTATAATCTCCACCCGGCACAGCCAGAGGAGGACTGGCCTCCCCTCAGAGCCTGGTTCCGCTCTAGGTTTCTTCCAAGGTTCTGGCCTTTCTAGGGAGTTTTTCCTAGCCACCGTGCTTCTACACCTGCATTGCTTGCTGTTTGGGGGTTTTAGGCTGGGTTTCTGTGTAACAGCACTTTGTGACATCGGCTGATGTAAAAAAGGCTTTATAAATACATTTGATTGATTGATTGACGTCAGACCAGAGCAACAGATCAGCTGTTTGCTGACCAGGTCTTCAACCCCAAAAATGCACCCTATTCACTATACAGTATAGTGCACTACTTTGGACCAGCTCTGGTCAAACGTAGTGCACTATAGAGGCAATAGGATGCCATTTGGGATGCAGAAATCCTCTGAGGACAGTATGGCGTCTCATTAGTAAGACATCAATCACATCTATTGATCGGGTTCAATGTAAAGTGCAATACGTACAGGGTGAGATGGCTATGAAACAGCTGTTCCATCATTAATCACGAGAAGGCAACACTTGGTGTTCTGAACAACATCACTTTAGGGCAGGACTGTTGTTGAATAGCAGAGAAGATTAAAAAAATAATTCATTTTTATATTCAGACAGTAGAATATAGAGGGGGGAGACAGATCACAAATGGTCAGCCTGTACCGGGAAGCAAACCCCGGTCTCCGGCACAGGGGTGCAGTATCCTGGTTCAGGAGAGACTTCAGGAGATGTGGTATCCTGGTTCAGGAGAGACTTCAGAGATGTGGTATCCTGGTTCAGGAGAGACTTCAGAGATGTGGTATCCTGGTTCAGGAGAGACTTCAGAGATGTGGTATTCTGGTTCAGGAGATACTTCAGAGATGTGGTATTCTGGTTCAGGAGATACTTCAGAGATGTGGTATTCTGGTTCAGGAGAGACTTCAGAGATGTGGTATTCTGGTTCAGGAGAGACTTCAGAGATGTGGTATTCTGGTTCAGGAGAGACTTCAGAGATGTGATATTCTGGTTCAGGAGAGACTTCAGAGATGTGGTATTCTGGTTCAGGAGAGACTTCAGAGATGTGGTATTCTGGTTCAGGAGATACTTCAGAGATGTGGTATTCTGGTTCAGGAGATACTTCAGGGATGCATTATTCTGTTTCAGGAGAGACTTCAGGAGATGTGGTATCCTCGTTCAGGAGATACTTCAGAGGTGGGGTGGCAGGTAGTTTAGTGGTTAGAGCGTTGGGCTAGTAATCGAAAGGTTTCTAGATCGAATCCCCGAGCTGACAAGGTACAAATCTGTTGTTCTGCCCCTGAACAAGGCACTTAACCCACTGTTCCTAGGCTGTCATTGAAAATAAGAATTTGTTCTTAACTGACTTGCCTAGATAAATAAAGGTAAAATATAAATGTGGTATCCTGGTTTAGTAGGTGTGTCCAAATGGGTGTTAACCTGCCCTGGTGTTCTAAAACGTGGTGTTAACCTGCCCTGGTGTTCTAAAACGTGGGGTTAACCTGCCCTGGTGTTCTAAAACGTGGGGTTAACCAGCCCTGGTGTTGTAAAACTTGGTGTTAAACAGCCCTAAACCACACTAATGGTTTAGGTGAGGGGACAGCTGATTCTAGTTCTCGGCAGTTGTTCCCAAAAGGTGTGCCTTGAGGAACTCTCAGGTGTGCCAAAAAATATATCCTAATCTTGATAATATAATCACTCACTGATAAACGTGACCTGTAGAATGCACATTGGACTGTTGACTTGGGAGCACTAGTGGAGGTCAGATAAAACAGTAAACATCACATGGTTACATCTGTGGGGTTGTTTAAAGTCTTTTTAAGTCCAGTGTTCTCAGGCTGTTGTTACATTTGAATCATTTGAGAGGCGTGCATCACGAGCAAAGTGATTTGGATCTTTTGACTTTGGGAAAACCATTAGCACAGGTAAGTCTGAATAGGTTTTATTTTTTCACATACAGTACCAATCAAAAGTTTGGACACAGCTACTCATTACAGGGGTTTTCTTTATTTTTAATATTTTCTACACTGTAGAAAGACATTCCACAAATCAACTTTTAAGAAAGCACACCTGTTAATTGAAATGCATTCCAGGTGACTACCTCATGAAGCTGATTGAGTGAATACCAAGAGTGTGCAAAGCTGTCATCAAGGCAAAGGGTTGAGATTTGAAGAATTTCAAATATAAAATATATTTTGATTTGTTTAACACTCTTTTGGTTACTACATCATTCCATACGTGTTATTTTATAGTTTTGATGTCTTCACTATTTTTCTACAATGTAGAAAATAGTAAAAATATATAAAAACCTCTGAATAAGTAAGTGTTCTAAAACTTTGGACCGGTAGTGTGTGTGAGAACTACTTCAAGACTGTTGGAAAAGCATTCCAGGTGAAGCTGGTTGAGAAAATGCCAAGAGTGTTTAAAGCTGTCATCAAGGCAAAGGGTGGCTACTTTGAAGAATATAAAATATACTTTGATCTGTTTAGCACTTTTTGGTTAATACATGATTCCATATGGGATTTTTCATAGTTGTGATGTCTTCACTATTATTGTACAATGTAGAAAATAGTCCAAATAAAGAAAAACTCTGGAATGAGTAGGTTTGTCCACACTTTTGACTGGTGCTGTATGTCTCTGGTACTGTATGTCTCTGGTCTTAGCTGTACCTCAGCCTCTGGTACTGTATGTCTCTGGTCTTAGCTGTACCACAGCCTCTGGTACTGTATGCTTCTGGTCTTAGCTGAACCACAGCCTCTGGTACTGTATGTCTCTGGTACTGTATGTCTCTGGTCTTAGCTGTACCACAGCCTCTGGTACTGTATGTCTCTGGTCTTAGCTGTACCACACAGCCTCTGGTACTGTATGTCTCTGGTCTTAGCTGTACCACACAGCCTCTGGTACTGTATGTCTCTGGTCTTAGCTGTACCACACAGCCTCTGGTACTGTATGTCTCTGGTCTTAGCTGAACCACAGCCTCTGGTACTGTATGTCTCTGGTACTGTATGTCTCTGGTACTGTATGTCTCTGGTCTTAGCTGTACCACAGCCTCTGGTACTGTATGTCTCTGGTACTGTATGTCTCTGGTACTGTATGTCTCTGGTCTTAGCTGTACCACAGCCTCTGGTACTGTATGTCTCTGGTACTGTATGTCTCTGGTACTGTATGTCTCTGGTCTTAGCTGTACCACAGCCTCTGGTACTGTATGTCTCTGGTACTGTATGTCTCTGGTACTGTATGTCTCTGGTACTGTATGTCTCTGGTCTTAGCTGTACCACAGCCTCTGGTACTGTATGTCTCTGGTACTGTATGTCTCTGGTACTGTATGTCTCTGGTACTGTATGTCTCTGGTGCTGTATGTCTCTGGTCTTAGCTGAACCACAGCCTCTGGTACTGTATGTCTGGTTTAGGAGAGAGAGCTGGTGGTGGGTAGGGATTCTGGAGCTGGTGGTGGGTAGGGATTCTGGATTCTGGTGCTGGTGGTGGGTAGGGATTCTGGAGCTGGTGGTGGGTAGGGATTCTGGAGCTGGTGGTGGGTAGGGATTCTAGAGCTGGTGGTGGGTAGGGATTCTGGAGCTGGTGGTGGGTAGGGATTCTGGAGCTGGTGGTGGGTAGGGATTCTGGAGCTGGTGGTGGGTAGGGATTCTGGAGCTGGTGGTGGGTAGGGATTCTGGAGCTGGTGGTGGGTAGGGATTCTGGATTCTGGAGCTGGTGGTGGGTAGGGATTCTGGAGCTGGTGGTGGGTAGGGATTCTGGATTCTGGAGCTGGTGGTGGGTGGGGATTCTGGAGCTGGTGGTGGGTGGGGCTTCTGATGGGGAGGTCAGGGTGCTTTGGTGCATGGTCGTCTGGATACACGCATGCACGCACCTGCACGCAGGCACACACACCATGGCAACAACACTCAGGTCAGACCTGATAGAGTGGTAATCACCATAGGAGCTCATTTACTCTGCTATTCTCCTGCAATTCTGATTAGAAAGGCTTCAGTTTGTTCTGATAGAGATCACTAACAATGCGAATATATCATATGTTCTTGTGACCCGATTCATACTGGAAACTTGGACTTAAGTCATTAAAACATGGAATTAAAGCTGGAATCCTTAATGGTGAAACTGCCTCGTCCGTTGGCGATATTACAACAACAAAGAAGTCACAGCAAACAACCAACACTGTTTTTTTACCCTCTGACATCATTTCTCTGACATCATTGCTCTGACATCATTTCTCTGACATCATTGTACGCGCGATAGAACAACACAATATGTACTCTACATAGTTTTTTTACCAGGCGGCCAGTGGCGCTGTTTCCCCGTTCCGCGCATTCCATCTTTAAGGCAAAATGTTTGACTTAAGTCCATATTAAGTCAACTTATCTTAAGTCTGAATAGGGCCCATGGTGGTTAGCATAATGTGTTATCACAGACAATCGATTCCCTCATCAAGTTACAAAATAAAGATACTACATCGTAGTAACATTGCAGTTCAACACAAACTAATATTCTGAGCAAATCAATACTCCGGCTACAAAACTTAATCAAGAACAATAATAACTTTATTTCCATAATGTAACAGTAATTATGTATATAAATGTGTATTTTCCTGTTTATCCATATACAGTATAATCAGACAATAATCATTAATTGTGTTACAATGGGAAAGAGAGATGGTTGCTGAGAGAGTCCATAGACAGAGTTATAGATTCTATCAGGACAGCCATACATTGAATCCAAAATGGCATCCTACTCCCTATATAGTGTGCTACTTTTAACCAGAGCCCTTTGGGACCTAGGGTGCCATTTTGGATGCAAACCACAGAGAGCTAGACATGCTATCATAGACATTCATGCAGGACAGGACACCTGTTATCCTATGGACTTACAGAACAGACTGTACTGAATAAGGCATACTCCTATTGATACTGTTGCAATGGATACAAAAGCTAAGTTACCCAAGCCCACCCAATCAGAGGTATGTTAACCAAGCCCACCCAATCAGAGGTATGTTACCCAAGCCCACCCAATCAGAGGCATGTTACCCTAGCCCAGCCAATCAGAGGCATGTTACCCAGCCCAGACAATCTCTCATAGAGTCCAGTGTAGAGTAGCTGAAAGGAAAGGGATAAAGTGAAAATAAAGGCTTGTGTCAAAAGAGAGGAAAATGAATTTTTAAAAAAACCAAGAGGAAGACTGTCAGTGCATGATGTCATCGTTAGAGGGCCAGATGATTTAAAATTGGGGTTGCTAGGTAGGACTACCATAGAATATCATGACTCTGTCATGACATTGGGAGACAGTTCAGAGTTCGGAGGCCAACATCTTTAGTAATTGTTGCATCAGGAATTTGAAAGGGAAGCCAATAGATCCGAAGATGGATTGTCAAAAGAAGAGAGCAAAAAATACCATTTAGAGACCCAACAATAGAACTCCCACAATGACTGACGGAACACCGGAACACCAGGAATGTTAGTCAGTGGAATCCTTTGAGTTCCTCGGCGGTTCTTCCTCCTCACGAATCGTCCTCTGTCTTGATGATATGGAACAACGTGACGTTGAACAGAACCTGGTGTCCATTGTTCCAGCCGTACAGCGCCCGGTCCCTGGCGTTATAGTCCAGCATGGACATGTGGAAGAACTGGTTATGGAAGGGAATGTCTGTGTACTCATAGTTAGAGGTCTTGGTGGAGTATGCGTAGTAAACCTTAGCACCAGTCAGGTGAGAGTTGGTGATGTAGAGCGTTCCGCAGATCATAAAGGACTCCCCAGCGTTCCGTTTGGAATATTCCGTGTTCCAGGTTCCGAGGACCTGTAGCGTGTCGGGGTTGAGCTGGCTGATGACGATGTTTCCTGCGTTCTGATTGGTGGCGTAGACGGCCCACAGGCCCAGCTCGTCGGCCATGAGGTCTATGTCGGAGAAGCCTCCCCAGGTGTAAGGGTAGACGTTGTGGAAGCCGGCGTTCTCCAGGGCTCTCTGGGTCACAACGCGGCCCGTCTCGAAGCGGTAACACACCACGATGTTGCTCTGGACCTTGTTGTAGTACAGAGAGCCGTTGTACACCACATGGTCGGTCCCGGCCCACTTGAACGGCAGGTTGTAGGTTCGAGACTCGGCCCCGGAAACAAAGTCTGCTATGGACTTGTACTCTTTGACGATCTTGTTGTTGGTGTAGCTATCCATGTACCAGACCTGTGGTTAGAACACAAGTACAAGAGAACATAAACAATTTAAAGGTCTACTCTGTACGTACATTAGTCACAGCATAGCACATGGGTCGTTCCACCAATCCTTTTGAAGTGTACTGTAACTATTTTATACCGAATTTCAACATTGTCATAAAAAGTACGTTAAACTTGTTTTCCCATCTCAAGAGGTTAAATAACAATACATACTATAGTAATAAGTGCATATTAAGTATCAAATAAAGTAACGGGGTTCATCTTGGATAAGCCATAAATTCCCTTGTGACAGGAGGAGTGGAAGCGTGTTGTATGAAACAGGGAGTGACAATTGAATGCAAGCTTCACATAAAAAAATGTAGATATTTTACATTTCTAGTCTGTCTATCTATTAGTAACAGGGTTACGTGTTATGCTCGTCCCACTCAGTTTTCCACCACAAAACACCAGAAAAATTGACAAAAAAGAGTGAAACCAGCTCACCTGCGTTAACGCTATTATTTTACTATTAGATGTTTCTTCTGAAAATAAATAGTTTTACCATATTAAAAGGAGAATTCACGTTCACGTAAAAGTGTTGACCATAAAATGAGGGACAGACGTAAATTTATCACTATTATCTTTAGAAATGACTTTGTCAAAGAAACAAAATAACTAGGGCTTTGCAATGATGGTGCAAACTTGCGATACATTTTGGGATTAATTGGGTTAAAATATTCCTAGAAGTGACACAGGGTTGACGGAGGGTCAAAATACAGAATTTTGGCACTTTAGCAAGTCTTTATTCATATAAAACAAATCTGAATTACTGAATTATCCATGTAGTCTGTATTAAAGTGCACTTTGTGTAATATAACAAGTTTATAAAATTCAATATTGGTGCACAATTTCTACTTAAAATATCAAAGGGACCCAAAAGACCCTCTTTTCGTGGAAAGACACACATACAGAAGGTTGGACAAAGCCACATCAGCTCTTTGTCTCAAATACCTTTCCATCACTTTGAAAGCAGGGGCAGTATGATGTAGTTAGACCAGCCCAAAAGTATATTTAAAAGCAATAAGGCACCAGGGGGGTTGTGGTATATGATGACCGATATTGTCACGCTCTGACCTATGAGAGCTGTTTTTTCTCTGTGTAGTTAGGACAGGGTGTGATATGGGGGGGCTGTCTATGTTTGTTGTTTCTATGTTTAGTTCTTGTTTTTCTATTTCTATGTTGAGTTTTGGGATGATCTCCAATTAGAGGCAACTGGTTCGTGTTGTCTCTAATTGGAGATCATATTTAAGTTGGGGGTTTTCTATGGTGTTTTGTGGGTAGTTGTTTTCCGTTTTGTGGTTGTTGCCTGACGGAACTGTTTGCTGTCGTTTTCGTTCCTTTGTAAAGTGTTTCATTTTTCCATTAAATAATAATCATAAGCACTCAACACGCCGTGCCTTGGTCCCCTCTATGACTGCCGTTACAGATATACCACAGCTAAAGGCTGTTCTTATGCATGACACATTGCGGGACACATTGCGGAGTGCCTGAACACAGTCTTTAGCAGTGGTATATTGGCCATATACCACAAACCCCTGAGGTGCCTAATTGCTATTATAAACTGGTTACCAATGTAATTAGAGCAGTAAAAACAAATGTTTTGTCATACCCATAATATATAGTCTGATATACCATGGCTGTCAGCCAATCAGCATTCAGGGATCGAACCACCCAGTTTATAATTATTCATAAATATAACACCCATGAACTACATCTATCTATCTATCTATCTATCTATCTATCTATCTATCTATCTATCTATCTATCTATCTATCTATCTATCTATCTATCTATCTATCTATCTATCTATCTATCTATCTATCTATCTATCTATCTATCTATCTATCTATCTATCTATCTATCTATCTATCTATCTATCTATCTATCTGTCTAATCTATCTATCTATCTGTCTAATCTATCTAATCTGTCTAATCTATCTATTGTGGCGTACCGCGGACTAGCCACCAGAGGGAGTCTCGTCGAGGCCTGGTGAAAGACGGAGTCTACATCACGCGGTGGTGGCTACCTCTGCTGGACGTGCCAGGTCTCGACGGGTCCACCCGCCAGGACTAATTGGGGCTGATTGAGGCTGGGGAGTAATCTAGGGGCTGATTGCTCACCAGCCGTACGGGGCCCATAAAGCTGCCAGGAGGGCAGCACAAGGGAGAGGTTGGAAGAGGTGAAAGGTTGATATACGTCCTCACGGTCAGCTAGAGCCGAGGGCCTCGGTGTTCTACTCCAGAGGAGACAGCATTCCCCGGAGCCCAGAAGGTGGTAACCCGGAAGAGGTCTCCTGGAGGAGGTCTCCTGGAAGAGGTCTCCTGGAGGAGGTCTCCTGGAGGAGGTCTCCTGGAGGAGGTCTCCTGGGAAAGGTCTACTGAGAAAGGTCTACTGGAAGAGGTCTACTGGAAGAGGTCTACTGGAGCAGGTCTCCCGGAGGAGGTCTGCTGGAGGAGACCGGTTAATTTTATTTTTCTTTATTGGTTTAAATAAACACCCTTGAAACTGAGGTATCACACTTGTGTCTGTGTTTAGATCAAACCCCCTGGTCTAAGAAACTATCTATATATCTGTCGGTCTGTCGGTCGGTCGGTCCTCCCTCCACTCACCCGGTTGTTTCTAGGGGAGGCCTGTGGATCAGTCATCCAAGCTCCAAACCGTGTACCAGAGGTCTTCACCGTCACAGGTCCAGTGATCTTCATCAGTTTACCACATGCTGTTCACACACACACACACACACACACACACACACACACACACACACACACACACACACACACACACACACACACACACACACACACACACACACACACACACACACACACAAGCACACAAGCACACAAGCACACAACTCAGAATAGATTTCCCCTGACTGTGTTAGTTCTTAACAGCTCATTTCATTACATTTACATTTAACATTTAAGTCATTTAGCAGACGCTCTTATCCAGAGCGACTTACAAATTGGTGCATTCACCTATAATATCCAGTAGAACAAACACTTTACAATAGTGCATCTAAACCTTTTAGGGGGGGGTTAGAAGGATTACTTTATCCTATCCCAGGTATTCCTTAAAGAGGTGGGGTTTCAGGTGTCTCCGGAAGGTGGTGATTGACTCCGCTGTCCTGGCGTCGTGAGGGAGCTTGTTCCACCATTGGGGTGCCAGAGCAGCGAACAGTTTTGACTGGGCTGAGCGGGAACTGTGCTTCCTCAGAGGTAGGGAGGCGAGCAGGCCAGAGGTGGATGAACGCAGTGCCCTTGTTTGGGTGTAGGGCCTGATCAGAGCCTGAAGGTACGGAGGTGCCGTTCCCCTCACAGCTCCGTAGGCAAGCACCATGGTCTTGTAGCGGATGCGAGCTTCAACTGGAATCCAGTGGAGAGAGCGGAGGAGCGGGGTGACGTGAGAGAACTTGGGAAGGTTGAACACCAGACGGGCTGCGGCGTTCTGGATGAGTTGTAGGGGTTTAATGGCACAGGCATTAAACTCTGACCACTGGAACACTCCACCTGTTATCTAGTTAATCTGTGACCAGGGCTGCGTCCCAAATGGAGCGCTATTCCTTATTCCCATAAAGCTCTGGTCAAAACTAGTGCAAAAGAGACCGTCACAGTTCACTCCAACATCAAAGTTGATCAGTTTTCAGACCTCCACATATACAGCGGCTTGCGAAAGTATTCACCCCCTTGGCATTTTTCCTATTTTGTTGCCTTACAACCTGGAATTAAAATGGATTTTTAGGGGGGTTTGTATCATCTGATTTACACAACATGCCTACCACTTTGAAGTTGCAAAATATTTTATTGAGAAACAAACAAGAAATAACACAGAAAACAGAAAACTTGAGCGTGCACAACTATTCACCCCTCTCAAAGTCAATACTTTGTAGAGCCACCTTTTGCAGCAACTAGAGCTGCAAGTCTCTTGGGGTATGTCTCTATAAGCTTGGCTTGGCACAACTGCTCAGCTCCTTCAAGGTGGATGGGTTCCGCTGGTGTAAAGAAGTCATAACACAGATTCTCAATTGGATTGTCCTCAATCCAATTGAGAATCTGCGGTATGACAAAGATTGCTGTAGACCAGAGGAAAACATCCAGCTTGAAGGAGCTGGAGCAGTTTTGCCTTGAAGAATGGGCAAAAATCCCAGTGGCTAGATGTGCCAAATTTAAAGAGACATACAACAAGAGACTTGCAGCTGTAATTGCTGCAAAAGGTGGCTCTACAAAGATTGACTTAGTGAATAGTTATGCATGCTCAAGTTCAGTTTTCTTGTCTTATTTCTTGTTTGTTTCACAATAAAAAATATTTTGCATCTTCAAAGTGGTTAGGCATGTCGTGTAAATCAAATGATACAACCCCCCCCACCCAAATTAATTTTAATTCCAGGTTGTAAGGCAACAAAATAGGAAAAATGACAAGGGGGTGAATACCTTCGCAAGCCACTGTAGTAGCCTAAACCTATCGCTGTTACATTGAGCTGGGTGAATAGAATATGAATGACAGTCATCCAATATGCTATAATAGAAACCATGCTCAAAAAAAGAATCCCGAACGTCACAAACCGCCACTGATGTGTCTGTCCGTGTGTTTGCTTGTGACTCACTGAGTTTGCTCATGCAGTTGCGTAGCCTGCTCTCCAGATTCAAGACCCTCTGTTGTAGTTCCTCGTAGTCATAGGTTCCCATCTCCTCCTGGATGGCTGTGAGCACCATGGACAGGTTCCTGATCTCCTGTTTAAACTGGGAGATGAGCTGGGCATCTGTCTTGTACTGCTCCAACACAGGGATCAGAGGCTGTAGGGCATCCATCTTACCCTTCAACTCCTATAGGGAGGGAAACACAGGGTTCAATTCAATTCAGTTCAACTCCTGGGGAAACACAGGGTTCAATTCAATTCAGTTCAACTCCTGGGGAAACATATGGTTCAATTCAATTCAGTTCAACTCCTGGGGAAGGACAAACACAAGCCCAGAGGACAAAATGTTGCATGGAGCATCAATCATTATCATCCCGGAACATCAATCATTAGCATCCTGGAGTTTTCTGATTGCAGATAAATCACATAACAAGATTAGAAGAAAAAAATCAGTTGACAACCTGACCATGATGTCACAAAATATGTTAATTTGAAAGCTTGGTAGCTTGTGTCAAAGGGTATTGTATGTCCCTGTAAATGTTCCTCTAATGTTCCTATCAAACAGACTGACCTGGAAGTTCCTGTTGACCTGTGTCTTCCTGTTGGTCTCTATCTGTCTGAACTTTGACCTTAGCTCTTTGAACTGGCCTTCCATCCTCATGATGTACTGGAAGTCTCTCTGAGTCCGCAGGTTTAGCACCTCGATTGACTGGGACATGTTCTGGACCTACAGTACAAGAGAAGAAGAAGAAGAGGCATCACATTAGTTGTTCTGCACCTCAACGAAAGAGGAGAAGAAGAGGCATCACATTAGTTGTTCTGCACCTCAACGAAAGAGGAGAAGAAGAGGCATCACATTAGTTGTTCGGCACCACAACGAAAGAGGAGAAGAAGAGGCATCACATTAGTTGTTCTGCACCTCAACGAAAGAGGAGAAGAAGAGGCATCACATTAGTTGTTCTGCACCTCAACGAAAGAGAAGAAGAAGAGGCATCACATTAGTTGTTCTGCACCTCAACGAAAGAGGAGAAGAAGAGGCATCACATTAGTTGTTCTGCACCTCAACGAAAGAGGAGAAGAAGACACAACATTGGTTTTCTGCACCCTCAAGATTCAAATGTTTTGATTTTATTTTGTAACATTTTGTTTTCATATATATATATTTTTTGTTGTTGATTTATTTTTAATGGATAGGGACAACAGTGGTGGGTTTAATTTGAAGTTAATTTTTATTTAATTTTTTATAGCTCATCAATTGGTGTGGAACGGGTCTGGACCAAGTTCAGCCAACAGTTAGTTACAATGCTTCCTCCATTGTGTTTGACTTTTACAGAAAAGAACCAACAAAATCACCACTACGTCAAACTCAAACTCTGTGCTACATTACCCACACTCCTCTGTTTCCAATGGTGGGATCCTGAAACGGCCTGGTTGAAACTGCCCTAAGGCATGTTTGTACATTAGTGTTAACTTTACCACACTGGACCACAGTGAATAAGATAGAGAAACCCCCTGGCCTGCTATACAGACAGAATACATTAAAGGCCCATGTTTCATAGATTATTATCATAGATGAGAGTAATGCTAGTGACGTTGGTTCATAATGAGTGTGAGAGTGCATCTGTGTGTGTGTGTGTGCGTGTGCGTGTGTGTGTGTGTGTGTGTGTGTCCAGTACCTTCTCCAGTAGCTGTCGGAGCTGTCCCTCCTTGGCATCTCTGGAGCAGAGGTTCTGTTCAGGAGCCACTACTGTACAGATACACCTCCCCTCTGAATCCTGGGCCGAGCTGTACACCTGCCAGCCTTCCTTAGGCTTGACTGTCTACACACACACACACACACACACACACACACACACACACACACACACACACACACACACACACACACACACACACACAATGTTCAAGTGAGCTCATTAAACAGTAAAATGGTCTCTGATGGATATTCCTCCTGACAATAATCAACCAACGCAAGACTCCCGTCATGTGGCCATCGGCTAACACAGTATCTGTCTGGTTAACAGTGTCTGTATGGTTAACAGTATCTGTATGGTTAACACACAGTATCTGTCTGGTTAACAGTATCTGTCTGGTTAACAGTATCTGTATGGTTAACAGTATCTGTCTGGTTAACAGTATCTGTATGGTTAACAGTATCTGTATGGTTAACAGTATCTGTCTGGTTAACAGTATCTGTCTGGTTAACAGTATCTGTATGGTTAACACACAGTATCTGTCTGGTTAACAGTATCTGTCTGGTTAACAGTATCTGTATGGTTAACACACAGTATCTGTCTGGTTAACAGTATCTGTATGGTTAACAGTATCTGTATGGTTAACAGTATCTGTATGGTTAACACACAGTATCTGTCTGGTTAACAGTATCTGTATGGTTAACACACAGTATCTGTCTGGTTAACAGTATCTGTATGGTTAACAGTATCTGTATGGTTAACAGTATCTGTATGGTTAACAGTATCTGTCTGGTTAACAGTATCTGTATGGTTAACAGTATCTGTATGGTTAACAGTATCTGTATGGTTAACACACAGTATCTGTCTGGTTAACAGTATCTGTATGGTTAACACACAGTATCTGTCTGGTTAACAGTATCTGTCTGGTTAACAGTATCTGTATGGTTAACACACAGTATCTGTCTGGTTAACAGTATCTGTATGGTTAACACACAGTATCTGTCTGGTTAACAGTATCTGTATGGTTAACAGTATCTGTCTGGTTAACAGTATCTGTATTGTTAACAGTATCTGTATGGTTAACAGTATCTGTGTGGTTAACAGACAGTATCTGTCTGGTTAACAGTATCTGTCTGGTTAACAGTATCTGTGTGGTTAACAGTATCTGTGTGGTTAACAGTATCTGTCTGGTTAACAGTATCTGTCTGGTTAACAGTATCTGTATTGTTAACAGTATCTGTGTGGTTAACAGTATCTGTATGGTTAACAGTATCTGTATGGTTAACAGTATCTGTATGGTTAACAGTATCTGTGTGGTTAACAGTATCTGTCTGGTTAACAGTTTCTGTCTGGTTAACAGTATCTGTGTGGTTAACAGTATCTGTATGGTTAACAGTATCTATATGGTTAACAGTATCTGTATGGTTAACAGTATGTGTCTGGTTAACAGTATCTGTGTGGTTAACAGTATCTGTCTGGTTAACAGTATCTGTATGGTTAACAGTATCTATATGGTTAACAGTATCTATATGGTTAACAGTATCTGTATGGTTAACAGTATCTGTCTGGTTAACAGTATCTGTATGGTTAACAGTATCTGTCTGGTTAACAGTATCTGTCTGGTTAACAGTATCTGTCTGTTTAACAGTATCTGTGTGGTTAACAGTATCTGTCTGGTTAACAGTATGTGTATGGTTAACAGTATCTGTCTGGTTAACAGTATGTGTGTGGTTAACAGTATCTGTCTGGTTAACAGTATCTGTGTGGTTAACAGTATGTGTCTGGTTAACAGTATCTGTATGGTTAACAGTATCTGTCTGGTTAACAGTATCTGTCTGGTTAACAGTATCTGTCTGGTTAACAGTATGTGTCTGGTTAACAGTATCTGTCTGGTTAACAGTATCTGTCTGGTTAACAGTATCTGTCTGGTTAACAGTATGTGTATGGTTAACAGTATCTGTCTGGTTAACAGTATGTGTATGGTTAACAGTATGTGTATGGTTAACAGTATCTGTCTGGTTAACAGTATCTGTCTGGTTAACAGTATGTGTATGGTTAACAGTATGTGTATGGTTAACAGTATCTGTCTGGTTAACAGTATCTGTCTGGTTAACAGTATCTGTCTGGTTAACAGTATGTGTATGGTTAACAGTATGTGTATGGTTAACAGTATCTGTCTGGTTAACAGTATCTGTGTGGTTAACAGTATCTGTGTGGTTAACAGTATGTGTGTGGTTAACAGTATGTGTCTGGTTAACAGTATCTGTCTGGTTAACAGTATGTGTATGGTTAACAGTATCTGTGTGGTTAACAGTATGTGTCTGGTTAACAGTATGTGTGTGGTTAACAGTATCTGTGTGGTTAACAGTATGTGTGTGGTTAACAGTATGTGTATGGTTAACAGTATGTGTATGGTTAACAGTATCTGTCTGGTTAACAGTATCTGTGTGGTTAACAGTATCTGTGTGGTTAACAGTATGTGTATGGTTAACAGTATGTGTGTGGTTAACAGTATGTGTATGGTTAACAGTATCTGTGTGGTTAACAGTATGTGTATGGTTAACAGTATCTGTGTGGTTAACAGTATCTGTGTGGTTAACAGTATGTGTGTGGTTAACAGTATGTGTGTGGTTAACAGTATGTGTATGGTTAACAGTATCTGTGTGGTTAACAGTATCTGTCTGGTTAACAGTATCTGTGTGGTTAACAGTATCTGTGTGGTTAACAGTATGTGTATGGTTAACAGTATGTGTGTGGTTAACAGTATGTGTATGGTTAACAGTATCTGTGTGGTTAACAGTATGTGTATGGTTAACAGTATCTGTGTGGTTAACAGTATCTGTGTGGTTAACAGTATGTGTATGGTTAACAGTATCTGTGTGGTTAACAGTATGTGTATGGTTAACAGTATGTGTGTGGTTAACAGTATGTGTATGGTTAACAGTATCTGTGTGGTTAACAGTATCTGTCTGGTTAACAGTATCTGTGTGGTTAACAGTATGTGTATGGTTAACAGTATGTGTATGGTTAACAGTATGTGTGTGGTTAACAGTATGTGTCTGGTTAACAGTATGTGTATGGTTAACAGTATCTGTGTGGTTAACAGTATGTGTCTGGTTAACAGTATGTGTATGGTTAACAGTATCTGTATGGTTAACAGTATGGTTATGGTTAACAGTATGTGTCTGGTTAACAGTATGTGTATGGTTAACAGTATGTGTCTGGTTAACAGTATGTGTCTGGTTAACAGTATGTGTATGGTTAACAGTATGTGTGTGGTTAACAGTATGTGTCTGGTTAACAGTATGTGTATGGTTAACAGTATGTGTCTGGTTAACAGTATCTGTCTGGTTAACAGTATGTGTGTGGTTAACAGTATGTGTCTGGTTAACAGTATGTGTATGGTTAACAGTATGTGTCTGGTTAACAGTATGTGTGTGGTTAACAGTATGTGTGTGGTTAACAGTATGTGTATGGTTATGGTTAACAGTATGTGTCTGGTTAACAGTATGTGTATGGTTAACAGTATCTGTGTGGTTAACAGTATGTGTCTGGTTAACAGTATGTGTATGGTTAACAGTATGTGTCTGGTTAACAGTATGTGTATGGTTAACAGTATGTGTCTGGTTAACAGTATGTGTCTGGTTAACAGTATGTGTATGGTTAACAGTATGTGTATGGTTAACAGTATGTGTCTGGTTAACAGTATGTGTGTGGTTAACAGTATGTGTCTGGTTAACAGTATGTGTGTGGTTAACAGTATCTGTGTGGTTAACAGTATGTGTGTGGTTAACAGTATCTGTCTGGTTAACAGTATGTGTGTGGTTAACAGTATGTGTCTGGTTAACAGTATGTGTCTGGTTAACAGTATGTGTCTGGTTAACAGTATGTGTGTGGTTAACAGTATGTGTCTGGTTAACAGTATGTGTGTGGTTAACAGTATGTGTCTGGTTAACAGTATGTGTCTGGTTAACAGTATGTGTATGGTTAACAGTATGTGTCTGGTTAACAGTATGTGTCTGGTTAACAGTATCTGTCTGGTTAACAGTATCTGTATTGTTAACAGTATCTGTGTGGTTAACAGTATGTGTGTGGTTAACAGTATCTGTGTGGTTAACAGTATGTGTCTGGTTAACAGTATGTGTGTGGTTAACAGTATGTGTCTGGTTAACAGTATGTGTGTGGTTAACAGTATGTGTCTGGTTAACAGTATGTGTCTGGTTAACAGTATGTGTATGGTTAACAGTATGTGTCTGGTTAACAGTATGTGTCTGGTTAACAGTATCTGTCTGGTTAACAGTATCTGTCTGGTTAACAGTATCTGTGTGGTTAACAGTATCTGTATGGTTAACAGTATCTGTATGGTTAACAGTATCTGTATGGTTAACAGTATCTGTGTGGTTAACAGTATCTGTCTGGTTAACAGTTTCTGTCTGGTTAACAGTATCTGTGTGGTTAACAGTATCTGTATGGTTAACAGTATCTATATGGTTAACAGTATCTGTATGGTTAACAGTATGTGTCTGGTTAACAGTATCTGTGTGGTTAACAGTATCTGTCTGGTTAACAGTATCTGTATGGTTAACAGTATCTATATGGTTAACAGTATCTATATGGTTAACAGTATCTGTATGGTTAACAGTATCTGTCTGGTTAACAGTATCTGTATGGTTAACAGTATCTGTCTGGTTAACAGTATCTGTCTGGTTAACAGTATCTGTCTGTTTAACAGTATCTGTGTGGTTAACAGTATCTGTCTGGTTAACAGTATGTGTATGGTTAACAGTATCTGTCTGGTTAACAGTATCTGTCTGGTTAACAGTATCTGTCTGGTTAACAGTATCTGTGTGGTTAACAGTATGTGTCTGGTTAACAGTATCTGTATGGTTAACAGTATCTGTCTGGTTAACAGTATCTGTCTGGTTAACAGTATCTGTCTGGTTAACAGTATCTGTATGGTTAACAGTATCTGTCTGGTTAACAGTATGTGTCTGGTTAACAGTATCTGTCTGGTTAACAGTATCTGTCTGGTTAACAGTATCTGTCTGGTTAACAGTATGTGTATGGTTAACAGTATCTGTCTGGTTAACAGTATGTGTATGGTTAACAGTATGTGTATGGTTAACAGTATCTGTCTGGTTAACAGTATCTGTCTGGTTAACAGTATCTGTCTGGTTAACAGTATGTGTATGGTTAACAGTATGTGTATGGTTAACAGTATCTGTCTGGTTAACAGTATCTGTCTGGTTAACAGTATCTGTCTGGTTAACAGTATGTGTATGGTTAACAGTATGTGTATGGTTAACAGTATCTGTCTGGTTAACAGTATCTGTGTGGTTAACAGTATCTGTGTGGTTAACAGTATCTGTGTGGTTAACAGTATCTGTGTGGTTAACAGTATGTGTGTGGTTAACAGTATGTGTATGGTTAACAGTATCTGTGTGGTTAACAGTATGTGTCTGGTTAACAGTATGTGTGTGGTTAACAGTATCTGTGTGGTTAACAGTATGTGTGTGGTTAACAGTATGTGTATGGTTAACAGTATGTGTATGGTTAACAGTATCTGTCTGGTTAACAGTATCTGTGTGGTTAACAGTATCTGTATGGTTAACAGTATGTGTATGGTTAACAGTATGTGTGTG
Source organism: Salmo trutta (assembly GCF_901001165.1). NCBI lineage: Eukaryota > Metazoa > Chordata > Actinopteri > Salmoniformes > Salmonidae > Salmo > Salmo trutta. The sequence goes on along the minus strand of NC_042987.1, from coordinate 40,108,562 downwards.
GTTAACAGTATGTGTATGGTTAACAGTATCTGTGTGGTTAACAGTATGTGTATGGTTAACAGTATCTGTGTGGTTAACAGTATCTGTGTGGTTAACAGTATGTGTGTGGTTAACAGTATGTGTGTGGTTAACAGTATGTGTATGGTTAACAGTATCTGTGTGGTTAACAGTATCTGTCTGGTTAACAGTATCTGTGTGGTTAACAGTATCTGTGTGGTTAACAGTATGTGTATGGTTAACAGTATGTGTGTGGTTAACAGTATGTGTATGGTTAACAGTATGTGTCTGGTTAACAGTATGTGTATGGTTAACAATATGTGTGTGGTTAACAGTATGTGTCTGGTTAACAGTATGTGTATGGTTAACAGTATATGTATGGTTAACAGTATGTGTCTGGTTAACAGTATGTGTGTGGTTAACAGTATGTGTCTGGTTAACAGTATGTGTGTGGTTAACAGTATCTGTGTGGTTAACAGTATGTGTGTGGTTAACAGTATCTGTCTGGTTAACAGTATCTGTCTGGTTAACAGTATGTGTATGGTTAACAGTATCTGTGTGGTTAACAGTATCTGTCTGGTTAACAGTATCTGTGTGGTTAACAGTATGTGTATGGTTAACAGTATGTGTATGGTTAACAGTATGTGTGTGGTTAACAGTATGTGTCTGGTTAACAGTATGTGTATGGTTAACAGTATATGTATGGTTAACAGTATGTGTCTGGTTAACAGTATGTGTGTGGTTAACAGTATGTGTATGGTTAACAGTATGTGTGTGGTTAACAGTATCTGTGTGGTTAACAGTATGTGTGTGGTTAACAGTATCTGTCTGGTTAACAGTATGTGTGTGGTTAACAGTATGTGTCTGGTTAACAGTATGTGTGTGGTTAACAGTATCTGTGTGGTTAACAGTATGTGTGTGGTTAACAGTATCTGTCTGGTTAACAGTATGTGTGTGGTTAACAGTATGTGTCTGGTTAACAGTATGTGTCTGGTTAACAGTATGTGTCTGGTTAACAGTATGTGTGTGGTTAACAGTATGTGTCTGGTTAACAGTATGTGTGTGGTTAACAGTATGTGTCTGGTTAACAGTATGTGTCTGGTTAACAGTATGGTTATGGTTAACAGTATGTGTATGGTTAACAGTATGTGTGTGGTTAACAGTATGTGTCTGGTTAACAGTATGTGTATGGTTAACAGTATGTGTGTGGTTAACAGTATGTGTGTGGTTAACAGTATGTGTGTGGTTAACAGTATGTGTATGGTTAACAGTATGTGTGTGGTTAACAGTATGTGTGTGGTTAACAGTATGTGTGTGGTTAACAGTATGTGTGTGGTTAACAGTATGTGTCTGGTTAACAGTATCTGTGTGGTTAACAGTATCTGTCTGGTTAACAGTATGGTTATGGTTAACAGTATGTGTATGGTTAACAGTATGTGTGTGGTTAACAGTATGTGTCTGGTTAACAGTATGTGTATGGTTAACAGTATGTGTGTGGTTAACAGTATGTGTATGGTTAACAGTATCTGTGTGGTTAACAGTATGTGTATGGTTAACAGTATCTGTGTGGTTAACAGTATCTGTGTGGTTAACAGTATGTGTATGGTTAACAGTATCTGTGTGGTTAACAGTATGTGTATGGTTAACAGTATGTGTGTGGTTAACAGTATGTGTATGGTTAACAGTATGTGTCTGGTTAACAGTATGTGTCTGGTTAACAGTATCTGTGTGGTTAACAGTATGTGTATGGTTAACAGTATGTGTATGGTTAACAGTATGTGTGTGGTTAACAGTATGTGTCTGGTTAACAGTATGTGTATGGTTAACAGTATATGTATGGTTAACAGTATGTGTCTGGTTAACAGTATGTGTGTGGTTAACAGTATGTGTCTGGTTAACAGTATGTGTGTGGTTAACAGTATCTGTGTGGTTAACAGTATGTGTGTGGTTAACAGTATCTGTCTGGTTAACAGTATGTGTGTGGTTAACAGTATGTGTCTGGTTAACAGTATGTGTCTGGTTAACAGTATGTGTCTGGTTAACAGTATGTGTGTGGTTAACAGTATGTGTCTGGTTAACAGTATGTGTGTGGTTAACAGTATGTGTCTGGTTAACAGTATGTGTATGGTTAACAGTATGTGTCTGGTTAACAGTATGTGTATGGTTAACAGTATGTGTGTGGTTAACAGTATGTGTATGGTTAACAGTATGTGTGTGGTTAACAGTATGTGTGTGGTTAACAGTATGTGTGTGGTTAACAGTATGTGTATGGTTAACAGTATGTGTATGGTTAACAGTATGTGTGTGGTTAACAGTATGTGTGTGGTTAACAGTATGTGTGTGGTTAACAGTATGTGTGTGGTTAACAGTATGTGTCTGGTTAACAGTATGTGTGTGGTTAACAGTATGGTTATGGTTAACAGTATGGTTATGGTTAACAGTATGTGTCTGGTTAACAGTATCTGTGTGGTTAACAGTATCTGTGTGGTTAACAGTATGTGTATGGTTAACAGTATGTGTGTGGTTAACAGTATGTGTATGGTTAACAGTATCTGTGTGGTTAACAGTATGTGTATGGTTAACAGTATCTGTGTGGTTAACAGTATCTGTGTGGTTAACAGTATGTGTATGGTTAACAGTATCTGTGTGGTTAACAGTATGTGTATGGTTAACAGTATGTGTGTGGTTAACAGTATGTGTATGGTTAACAGTATCTGTGTGGTTAACAGTATCTGTCTGGTTAACAGTATCTGTGTGGTTAACAGTATGTGTATGGTTAACAGTATGTGTATGGTTAACAGTATGTGTGTGGTTAACAGTATGTGTCTGGTTAACAGTATGTGTATGGTTAACAGTATCTGTGTGGTTAACAGTATGTGTCTGGTTAACAGTATGTGTATGGTTAACAGTATCTGTATGGTTAACAGTATGGTTATGGTTAACAGTATGTGTCTGGTTAACAGTATGTGTATGGTTAACAGTATGTGTCTGGTTAACAGTATGTGTCTGGTTAACAGTATGTGTATGGTTAACAGTATGTGTGTGGTTAACAGTATGTGTCTGGTTAACAGTATGTGTATGGTTAACAGTATGTGTCTGGTTAACAGTATCTGTCTGGTTAACAGTATGTGTGTGGTTAACAGTATGTGTCTGGTTAACAGTATGTGTATGGTTAACAGTATGTGTCTGGTTAACAGTATGTGTGTGGTTAACAGTATGTGTGTGGTTAACAGTATGTGTATGGTTATGGTTAACAGTATGTGTCTGGTTAACAGTATGTGTATGGTTAACAGTATCTGTGTGGTTAACAGTATGTGTCTGGTTAACAGTATGTGTATGGTTAACAGTATGTGTCTGGTTAACAGTATGTGTATGGTTAACAGTATGTGTCTGGTTAACAGTATGTGTCTGGTTAACAGTATGTGTATGGTTAACAGTATATGTATGGTTAACAGTATGTGTCTGGTTAACAGTATGTGTGTGGTTAACAGTATGTGTCTGGTTAACAGTATGTGTGTGGTTAACAGTATCTGTGTGGTTAACAGTATGTGTGTGGTTAACAGTATGTGTCTGGTTAACAGTATGTGTGTGGTTAACAGTATGTGTGTGGTTAACAGTATGTGTATGGTTATGGTTAACAGTATGTGTGTGGTTAACAGTATGTGTATGGTTATGGTTAACAGTATGGTTATGGTTAACAGTATGGTTATGGTTAACAGTATGTGTATGGTTATGGTTAACAGTATGGTTATGGTTAACAGTATGGTTATGGTTATGGTTATGGTTATGTCTAAAATGATGTAAAGGTGATGTCGATACCCCTTGTCTCTCCACACTCCATTTCACCTCCGGAAGCCTTGAAGGAGGTAAATCTCTTTCAATTCAATCCATTTTTTTTTTATACAGAATCCCTTTTGATTTGAAGGAAACCTTCCGTACAGAGTCTTTTTGGACCTGAATGCCCAAAATTCAGAGATAAAGGTGTTCTGAGTTGATCTATTTTGCATACCCCACCATACCGTCACTGGAAACGATAAACACTTGAGATTGCTATAATTTAAATGCTTACAAACAGTGTTGTCTAACTATTTTATAATTTCTTAAAATACATTTTTTTATTTTAATTTTATGTATGTAATCTTTTAATCTTAAACGTACATTATCTAAAAATGCATAGACAACGATTATTTTCATATTCGCATATGTTGTAGCCGAACCTATTTTACATAATAGGATGTTTCATGTTGTGTCCGCCATCATCCTTTTGAATACAGGGTCAAGTGTCAAGTTTTGGCAGATAAATGTACTTTCAAACGGTAACACAAAGACGGTTGGCGTTCCACACATCAGACAACGGTGACTTGAATGGGAATATCAGTTGTTTTTAAATAATACTGTCAATCCTCCAAGAGGAAACCTATTGAAATCATAGAACTATAGGTAATACAATAGACGTGGCCATTTAAATTGACATTCGATGGTGGGCTGGACCGGCGGCCATCTTTGTGGTAGTAATAAGAAGTTATCATTTCAATTGAAATTGCAGTGGTCTGAAGGTACAGGTCCATTCTATGATTGATGGCGCATTCAACACAAAAAACCTCAGATGATGTGAAGCAGGGTCTAATCTACAGGGTCTAATCTACAGGGTCTAATCTACAGGGTCTAATCTACAGGGTCTAATCTACAACACATAGACGGGTTTTTAGATAATTGACGATAAAGATTTTTTGTTAATTTAAAGAAAAATCTAAATGTATATTTAAAAAGGTCCAATGCAGCCATTTTTTTTTTATCTCAATATCAAATCATTTCTGGGTATCAATTAAGTTCCTTACAGTAATAGATTTACATTAAAATGGTCAAAGAGAAACAAAAATAGTTTCTTAGCAAAGAACAAATTTCTCAAGCAAGAATTTTGCTAGGACTGTTTGGGAGTGGTCTGAGTGGGGTGGGGAAAACTGACAACTAGCTGTTATTGGCAGAGAGGTTTGGAACGCTCTTTCTTATTGGTTTATTAACTCATTTACCACCTGGTGATGTCACTAGGCAGGCTAAAACTCCAGCTATCTAAACGTGTAGTAATCATAGTGGAATTACCGACCAGGGGGCCCCCATTGATTTTTGTTATTCACTCTCGCTCAGATATCATATTAAAAACGGCAAACATTTCTCTCCACCATACGGCAAAATGTGTATAATTGCATGAAATTAGCTCTAAAACGTATGTTTTATTCTCTCGACACTGTCAAGAGGGGGGGGGGGTCTAAAATGTTTTGCTCTCAAGGTGTGGAGGTGCCTCCCAACAAAATGTTGCTTAAGGCCCCCAAAAGGCTAGGGCCGGCTCTGCCTCCATGTGTGGGCATGGATGTGGGTACACAGACCCGCAAGCCACTGTGGTCCCTCATGACGAGTTCAGATTTTTTTGGTGCCCCCCCCCCATTCCCAATAAAGTTGCCCATCCCTGTCTTAGATGGTCTTTCTATTAGAACCAATAGGAAATTGGCCAGTGTAATTGTGTTGTATAATGATTGAACCCAACATTAAAAAATAGTTACTTCTCTGGCAACTTCCAAGAATCAATATCAGAATACAACCATATACAGTGATGTTGGCAAAGGGAGACAGAGAGAGGGACCAGAGAGAGAGAGAGGGGAGGAGAGGGAAATAGAGTGGGGAGAGAGAGAGAGAGGGGGGTGCAGAGAGAGGGGGAGGGGGAGGGAGAGGGAAATAGAGTGGGGAGAGAGAGAGAGAGGGGGGGTGGATAGAGAGAGAGGGGGAGGGAGAGGGAAATAGAGAGAGACAGGGGGGGGAGAGAGAGCGAAGGGGGAGAGGGGAATAGAGAGAGAGAGAGAGAGCGAGAGAGGGAGAGAGAGAGAGGGGGGGGTGATAGGAGAGA